>NC_058083.1:6597341-6833646 GCF_014858855.1 Bufo gargarizans
CGGTTTATATCTGTTACTAGGGGTAGTCTTGTGGTATATATGCATTACTAGGGGTAGTCCTGCGGTATACATGTATTACTAGGGGTAGTCCTGCGGTATATATGTATTACTAGGGGTAGTCCTGCAGTATTTATCCATTACTAGGGATAGCCCTGCGGTATATATCTGTTACTAGGGGTAGTCCTATAGTATATATATATATATATTACTAGGGGTAGTCCTGCGGTATATATGTATTATTAGGGGTATTCATGCGGTATATATGTTTTTTACTAGGGGTAGTCCGGCGGTATATATCCATTACTAGGGTTATTACTGCAGTGTATATCCATTACTAGGGGTATTATTGTAGTATATATATCCATTACTAGGGGTAGTCCTGTAGTATATATATATTTACTAGGGATAGTCCTGCGATATATATCTGTTACTAGGGGTAGTCCTGTGGTATACATGTATTACTAGGGGTAGTCCTGCGGTATATATGTATTACTAGGGGTAGTCCTGCGGTATATATGTATTACTAGGGGTAGTCCTGCGGTATACATGTATTATTCATACCCTTGGCAAATTTTGACTTAAAGTTACTTTTATTCAACCAGCAAGTAATTTTTTGATGGGAAATGACATAGGTGTCTCCCAAAAGATAATAAGACGATGTACAAGAGGCATTATTGTGGGAAAAATACATTTCTCAGCTTTTATTTACATTTGAGCAAAAAATACAAGATGTTCCGCACTGTGGAAAATCTCAGAGGACGTGGTCGGAAGCCAAAAGTGACACCTGTGCTGCCAGGAGGATAGTTAGAGAGGTGAAAAAGAATCCAAGGATCACCACCAAGGCCATCCTGGTGAATCTGGGCTCTGCTGGTGGCAATGTCTCAAGGCAGACAATCCAACGGACACTGTACAATGCAGACCAAGGAGGACGCCACTTCTCCAGATAAGGCACACAAAAGCTCGCTTGGCCGTTGCAAAAGCTCATCTGGACAAAGAAGAAGACTTCTGGTCTTCTGTGTTATGGTCAGATGAAACAAAAATTGAATTGTTTGGTCACAATGATGTTTTAATCATTTGGCGTAAAAAAGGAGAAGCCTTCAACACAAAGAACACCATCCCCACTGTCAAACATGGTGGTGGGAACCTAATGCTTTGGGGGTGTTTTTCAGCCAATGGACCAGGGAACCTAATCACAGTAAACGGCAGCATGAAAAAAGAGCAATACATGAGGATTCTCAACAACATCAGGCCGTCTGCAGAGAAGCTTGGCCTTGGGCACCAGTGGACATTTCAGCATGACAATGACCCAAAACACACAGCAAAAGTGGTGAAGAAATGGTTAGCAGGCAACAACATGAACGTTTTGGAGAGGCCCAGCCAGAGTCCAGACTTGACTCCAATTGAGAATCTGTGGAGGGAGCGAAAGATCAGGGTGATGGCAAGAAGACCCTCCAACCTGAAAGATTTGGAGCTCATTGCTAAAGATGAATGGGCAAAAATACCTGTGGAGACCTGCAAAAAGCTTGTCTGCAATTATAGGAAGCGTCTGATTGCTGTAATAGCCAATAAAGGCTTTTCTATTGATTATTGAGAAGGGTATAAATAATTGTGGACTGGACACTTTTTACTCAAATGTAAATAAAAGCTGAGAAATGTTTTTTCCCACAATAATGCCTCTTGTACATCGTCTTATTATCTTTTGGGAGACACCTATGTCATTTCCCGTCCAAAAATTACCTGCTGGTTGAAAAAAAGTAACTTTAAAGGGAGTCTGTCAGCAGATTTACCCCTTTTTAACAGTTGCCATTATGCTGTAGCCGCAAAACAGACGATTAACACAGTACCTTGATACGCTTTGGTGGACTTTTAAATCTGCCAAAAACGAACTTTGATGAGGGCTCGCAAGTGCCCAGGGCGGAGTCCACCGTGTTGGAGCCCAGGCAGCTCTGCCTCTTCGGCTCTTATCCCCGCCCAGCCTCCTCCTCTGCCCGCCTATCTGTTGTCTCTCCCCCTCAGCGAGATCCCGCGCCGATGCGATAACTTCCTTGGCCGGGGCATGCGCACTGCAATGCCCATTGCTGACACGGCATCGCAGTAGCTTATGCGCATGCCCCGACCAAGGAAGTCATCGCGTCGGCGCGGGATCTCGCTGAGGGGGAGAGACAACAGATAGGCGAGCAGAGGAGGAGGCTGGGCGGGGATAAGAGCCGAAGAGGCAGAGCTGCCTGGGCTCCAACACGGTGGACTCCGCCCTGGGCACTTGCGAGCCCTCATCAAAGTTCGTTTTTGGCAGATTTAAAAGTCCACCAAAGCGTATCAAGGTACTGTGTTAATCGTCTGTTTTGCGGCTACAGCATAATGGCAACTGTTAAAAAGGGGTAAATCTGCTGACAGACTCCCTTTAAGTCAAAATTTGCCAGGGGTATGAATAATTATGGGCAGCACTGTATATACCACAGGACTACCCCTAGTAATACATATATACCGCAGGACTAACCCTAGTAATACATGTATGCTGCAGGACTACCCCTAGTAACAGATATATACCGCAGGACTACCCCTAGTAACAGATATATACCGCAGGACTACCCCTAGTAATACATATACACTCACCTAAAGAATTATTAGGAACACCTGTTCTATTTCTCATTTATGCGATTATCTAGTCAACCAATCACATGGCAGTTGCTTCGATGCATGTAGGGTTGTGGTCCTGGTCAAGACAATCTCCTGAACGCCAAACTGAATGTCAGAATGGGAAAGAAAGGTGGGCTACAACAGCAGAAGACCCCACCGGGTACCACTCATCTCCACTACAAATAGGAAAAAGAGGCTACAATTTGCACGAGCTCACCCAAATTGGACTGTTGAAGACTGGAAAAATGTTGCCTGGTCTGATGAGTCTCGATTTCTGTTGAGACATTCAAATGGTAGAGTCCGAATTTGGCGTAAACAGAATGAGAACATGTATCCATCATGCCTTGTTACCACTGTGCAGGCTGGTGGTGGTGGTGTAATGGTGTGGGGGATGTTTTCTGGGCACACTTTAGGCCCCTTAGTGCCAATTGGCCATCGTTTAAATGCCACGGGCTACCTGAGCATTGTTTCTGACCATGTCCATCCCTTCATGACCACCATGTACCCATCCTCTGATGGCTACTTCCAGCAGGATAATGCACCATGTCACAAAGCTCGAATCATTTCAAATTGGTTTCTTGAACATGACAATGAGTTCACTGTACTAAAATGGCCCCACAGTCACCAGATCTCAACCCAATAGAGCATCTTTGGGATGTGGTGGAACGGGAGCTTCGTGCCCTGGATGTGCATCCCTCAAATCTCCATCAACTGCAAGATGCTATCCTATCAATATGGGCCAACATTTCTAAAGAATGCTATCAGCACCTTGTTGAATCAATGCCACGTAGAATTAAGGCAGTTCTGAAGGCAAAAGGGGGTCCAACACCGTATTAGTATGGTGTTCCTAATAATTCTTTAGGTGAGTGTATACTGCAGGACTAACCCTAGTAATACATATATACCCCAGGACTACCCCTAGTAATACATATATACCGCAGGACTACCCCTAGTAATACATATATACCGCAGGACTACCCCTAGTAATACATATATACCGCAGGACTACCCCTAGTATTACATATATACCGCAGGTCTACCCCTAGTAATACATATATACCGCAGGACTACCCCTAGTAACAGATATATACCGCAGGACGACCCCTGGTAACAGATATATAAGGGTAGTCCCGCAGGACAGTACCCAGCGCACAGCCCACACAGAGAAGGGACCAGGCTTTGGGACTGATGACGTAGCAGGCGGTGACGTCAGCACACCTGGTAACAGCGGGCAGGCCGGAGTCTCCCTGTGTGGAAAGCAGGGAATGGAGCCAGGACTTGGAGGGGAGGGCTGCCATTGGCTGGCGCCCGTCACGTGACGGCTCCGGGGCTCCGAGCTGGCGTTCTAGTTTAGTAGTCGTCTCGTTGGCGGACGCTGCGGCTGTGTCAGCGCTCGGCGGCGGGCGGGAGGGTGACGTGACACGGTGTGGTGGATCCCGGGGACTGGACTGCGCGGATTTTGATGGGCTGAGAGCGCTGAGCGTGGGGAGTGAGAGGCCGGAGCGGGACTACTCCCCGCACCCTGACGGCAGGCAGCATGGGTAAGTAGTTATCCCGGACACGGGCCTGGGCGAGGAGACACACCTGGGAGGTCACGTGACCCGCCCTGGCCGGAGGGAGGGGGGCGCCGTGCTCTGCCTGGCAGGACTAGTGACCCCAACTTTTCCTGTCAGGATGGGGGGGTGGGGGTGACATCCAGGTGCAGTCATGTGACGTGTATGGTGAGGGGGGCTCTTAAAGGGCTTGTCTTGTCTGTACCTCCCCCATAGGGTGTGTGGGGGCAGAAAATCCCCTTTATTCCTGAGCTTCCTGTGCCTTGTATGACGTGTATGGTACAAATCAAGAAGAAGCAGGACTGTGGGGTCCCTGCAGGACCTTGTGGTGGTGGTCCGGCTGTGTGTGTCACACTGGTATCCGATCTGCTTGGTTGCTATGGGCAACGTAGATCTTTGTAGAATTTTTTCCCCGCCAGATATTGAGGCCATAAGGGTCTATTCACACGTCCGTTTTTTCTTTCCTGATCTGTTCCGTTTTTTGCTGAACAGATCTGGACCAGATCTGGACCCATTCATTTTCAATGGGTCCTGAAAAAAAATCTGACATTGTGCTGTCCGTTTTTTTTCAGGACCCATTGAAAATGAATGGGTCCAGATCTGTTCAGCAAAAAACGGAACAGATCAGGAAAGAAAAAACGGACGTGTGAATAGACCCTAATATGGATGTGGGAGCGTGTCCTCCTCATGCCTGTCCCTAGTTTTCGCCAGGGCGCTCCTTTTGAAATCTCTCTCCTTCTCGACATCCCCTGTGCACATGCATGCTCGGCTCAGCTGGGTGTGCGTGTGTTCTGGGTAGGAAGAGGGGAATAATAATCCCCAGCCGGACTCCTAGTGGAACAGGCCTGCTGACATCTCATCAGCCCGCTCCTTCTTTCCCTCAGGTACAGTCCTCCATACATATTATATGGTCGCCCGGTGGTGCCCGCTGATGACTCACCTGACTGGCATCTGGTCTTCCTCTCTTAGGTGCCAGTCAGGTGATTCGAGAGTTTAGTTTTTTTGACACGATGCCTCTAGTCACTTGCACCTGAAAAAAATGGCCCTGGACTCATACATAGTGGGAATCGCCCCCACTGAATACAGGACCGGGGTGAGTTACTGGTCATCTCGGGCTCTGATCACTTTTTAAAGGGGTGACACCCCCCCCCCCCCCCCCCCAATCCCTTGTATCGTGGCCTCTCTGGAGGTTTCCGTATGTGGTGGAACATTCTGTAGATCGGTTTTCTCTGCATTTATTGTCTGTGCTGCTCCAGGACTGAGGTCAGTGATGGACACTGTGGAGAGTGGGGCTGTGAAAGATGCGTACAGCACACAGTGTGCTGTCCGCATCCGCGCGGTCCCGCAAAAAGACAGAACATGTCCTAAGTCCTATTCTTGTCAGCAATTGCAGACAATAATGGGCATTTCTATCACAGGGCCGTCAATGTGTGGTCCATAAAATGCAGACATCCGGAAATATTCTAAGTTAGGTTACACTTAATGTGTTTGTTCATCAGGTGGTCCCATCCGTGGCACATGCAGCAGGTTGTCCCGTGCACACAGGGATGTGCTGCAGAACAATGATCGCAGTAGTGATTGTTCATCCCCATACAGGGGAAGGGATCCCAGTCATTGCCTTGCTTTCACCCATGTTGATAGGATCTATGTACTGTCAATCCTCTTTTTAGGTGATGGTGGGGGTAATCCTTGTGCATGGGTTCAGCCTCTGATCTCGCAGAATCACGTTTGATTTTAATCCATTGTGTGAACCTGCCCTTAGGGTTTCATGGTTTGATTTGGACATGTATTGACTAAAGGATCCATGGCAGACATCCAAAGCTGACATTGGGATTTCTGCTCTGGATGTGTGGTTTCAGATGAATGCAGCTGTTTTACAGTGGCAGGAATTACTGCAGTAAGTGCACTGTGTGTGAATCTGACATAGGAGGCCCTTCCATGCCGAGCTCCCGGCGATGATGTCCGGCGGCGCGGCGGATTCCCTATAGCCAGGCCTTACGTTTCTGAAGGGTTTGCTCCATAAACGGGGAAGGTGAGTGCTGGGAATGGACGGGCCGGCGTATTCCTCACCGGGGTAGGATGTTTGACAGTTAATGCAGCTGATTAATGACTACACGCCGGGTCCAGACGGGCCAGCGATAAGACCTAGTAGTGTATATAGTGCAACGAGATTTAAAGGGGGTTTTCCAGACTCCCACTATCGATGACCTATCCTCAGGTGAGAATCTGACACCCCGCATCCCCACCCGCCTCTGGAACTAGCACTATGAATAGAACACAAAGCAGACAGCTCCGTTCACAGTGTAGTGGCCGTGCTTGGTACTGCAGTTCATCTCCCATTCACTTCAATGGTAACTGAGCTGCAGTAACCAGGTATGGCCACTGCACTTTGAACGGCGCTGTCTGCTTCCTGTTCAATTCCAGATCTAGTTCCGTCGCTGGAGGCTGCAGGGAACAGCTGATTGGTGGGGGTGCGGGGTGTCAGACCCTCACCGATCAGATATTAATGTCACCTATCCTGAGGATAGGTCATCAATATCAGGAGCCTGGAAAATTCCTTTAAATGCGTTGTGCACTTTTTTGTTGTTTGAAGGATCTCATGGAAATCGGAAGGTGTTCTGCTGTTGGAACCCCCAGGCGCCACCGCAGGTGAACTAAAGTATGACATGGTGCACATCTTGTAATCGGTGGGCTGTCAGTGTAACTTCTGGTTGTGTCGGGTCCTCCATTGTACTGGATTCATGATAAAGCTTCAGTACGGATGTTTTTGTTCTTTGTAGGCTTGCTTCGGTATGGTCACGGGGCCATTTTTTGTTCAGAATATTCTTTAACGTCTTCACCTGCATTTGGATAGGTTGAGTTGTAGGGCTGTTTCACACGAGGGGATGCTGTGCGGGTAATCTGCTGCGTGAGAGAGAGCCAAGCTCCGCTCCGGACAGCAGAGACTCGGAGCGTTGACATGATTGATAATACTCCGTGCCTCTCTGTGACCTTTTTACTACAAAACCACAATGACGGCTTTATCTCACTGTGATTTTGTAGTAAAAAGGTCACAGAGAGGCACGGAGCATTATCAATCATGTTACTGCTCCGTGTCTCTGCTGTCCGGAGCGGGGCTTGGCTGTCTCTCACGCAGCAGATTACCCACACGGCATCCGCTCTTGTGAACGAGCCCGTAGGAAGAGTTCTCGTCGCTCGGCATCCTTCTCTTTGACCGGGGAGGACATGTATTTCATGGATCTTGCAGGGTAGAAGTCTGGCTGGTGTCTCCTCCTTGCAGAAAAATCGTCTACACCTTCTGATGAAACAATCCCATTAAAGGGGTTGTCCTTGGTACAGGTATTGATGACCTACCCTTAGGATAGGTCATCAATATCAGATCGGTGGGGTCCAACCCCCGGCATAGCCACCGATCAACTGTTTTGGGCAGCCGCAGTGCAAGGAGCTGGAAGCGGAAGGCTCCGTACACTGTGGTGGTCACCATGTTAGGGTGGGATCCGAGCTGCAGTACACCAGTGCCGTAAACTACGAAAGGTACAGAGACTACTGCTTCCACTTTATTGATCATGGATGTGATGACCTATCCTGAGGGTAAGTCATTAGTATCTGTAGCCTGGACAACCCCTTTAACATGAGGTTTTGGTGCCGTGGTTTCAGGCCGTCATCCAGGTTTTCACAGACCTTGAAAGACACTTAGGCTGCGTTCACACTGCACTCTGTATCCGTTTGGCGGATATGCGCCAGGAAAGCTCTTAGCACGTTATGTCAAATATATCCATTGGCCTCCATCTGGCTGGTACACATCGGTCTCCAGGTGACGTGTGCCAGTGGCGTACACTGGCAAATCCTGCATCACAGTGACTTATGGTACAGTCAGTTCCTATCGGATTGTGGTGCTGTTGCACTGTGCTCATATCATCGGGTTGGGTCAGTCGGCCCGCAGATACATCCCGTGTTTCTCAGACTGGGGATAGCCGTGTGAATCAGCCCTCAGTCCTGGTATTGTAATCATGGGCAGGGATGTCTATCAGCTCCGTTGTAGGAGCCCCTGGCTGCAGCCTTTGAGGGGTACAGGGACAGCTTGTCATCCTGGAAGATGGGGTGTTACACTGTTTTAGTTTGGGTAGGATGATGCCGAGGCTGTGCAGCGCAGATAAGGATCACTCCTGCGCTGTGATTAGCGGGAAGTGACGGCCGTGGAGTCCTGGGGTGTGAGTTTTGTCCTGGATTAGCCTCTCTGCAGTAGGTGGCCGCTCCCAGAATAGGAGTACAGGGGAGAGCAGTGTCACTGGGAATAAAGCCGGGTTTAGGGACCATTCACACGTCCGTATGTGTTTTGCGAATCCGCAAAACACTGACACCGGCAATGTGCGTTCCTTACACGGGGCAATTGTCGGGCCGATTATCAGGAACGGACATAAAGGCAGGTTTACACTCGTGCACATCGCCGTAGCTGGTTTTGCCGCCTGCAAATTGCGGATCTGCAAAACACAGACTCCGGCTGCGTGCGCTGCGCTTTTTGCATAACGGAACGTCCTGCGGATAGCGCACGGTGTGCTTTCCGCATCTTTTACGACCTCGTTGAAGTGAATGGGTCCGCATCCAACCCGAAAAAAATGCGGATCGAATGCGGACAAAAAACACATTCATGTGCATGAGCTACATTAGGCTGCGTTCACACGACAGTGTAAAAAAAAAAAAAAAAAGTCTTTATATGAATTTTAATTTACAGTTTTTTGGGGGGACGGGGGTGTGTGACCTCTTTCACACAAACCATACGGATTTTGTCAGGATCAGGGCTCGTGCATATGAAAGTTTAGTGTTTTGCAGTCCCCAAATTGTGGCTCCGCCGAGCACTGATACTGGCAGTGTGCGGAACGGCTGGCCGCTAATAAACCAATCCCATCCTTGTCTGAAATGCGGACAATTTTAGGACCGGTTCTATTTATTTTTTATTTTTCCGGAACTGCCACGCAGACATGCGGACACTGAATGCACGCAGAGTCATTTCCGTCTTTGAATGGTTCCACATATGGGCTGCAAAAAAAAGTGGAACAGACATGGACAAAAAATAAGTTTATGTACATGAGCCCTGAAGCAGGTGCAATTTTTTTTTTTTTTTTTTCTCCTGAGATTGTGTTCAGTGTTTCCGGTTTTTCTGTGGATCCGGATCGCGTCTGGTTTTTCATGCACGTGATCTCTAGAACCGGAGGTGTCGGCTGTGGCGCTGTATTCCCCCCCCCCCCCCCCCATGGGAGGAGGGATGGAGGTGTCTTCTCCATGTTAGTGGGCTCCCAGGCTGGCGCTGCTGCTCGTTTCTTCCTCCCTGTAATTTGGGGGTTGTATGGTGGAGGAAGGGTGTAGAATCGCGGGGGACGCCCTTGTGATTTCCACTATAGCCATGAATTGCTCCTAAGATCTTGAGTCATTACTTACCAACACTCCCTCCTCTCCTTCTCTTGCGTCTCAGGAATGCGCTACCTCACCGCCTCGTTACACTTCCGTGGTTTTCGGACTGTATATAAAAGGCCTCTTGTAGCAGAATAGGACCAGGTGCGAAGGGGCTCTCCGGGAATGATTTAAAATGACGACCATCAACCTCACTGCACAGCTCTACAGTAGATGGAAATGATGTCATCCTGCCTATGATATGTCATCATGGCTGAGCTGCCGGACAGGAAATCTCACCAAATGCTGGAGCGCTGTGTGTCGCAAGGCCCTGTCCTCTGCAAATGGAGGCAACCAGTGCTGCCCACATTCTAGGACAAGTTACTTGTGGCCTTCTTAAATTGTTCCCAGAGAACCCCTTTAAGTCTTGTTTTTCTTTTGGGGCCAGAGATTTGTATCCAGGTGTCAGATTTGCAGTTTATTTTTCTACCCCCCCCCCCCTCCGTAGGGTTTGACTGAGCTGCAGTACCGGACACAGCCGCAACCGTATGTATGGTATGCCTGAGTAATCCTGGAGAATCCCTTTAAGTGACTGCTTCTTTTCCTGCCCTGGTACAGAGAGGGGCGGCAGGAGGAAGTGGTGTTTGGGGCCATGCATCCACTTAGTGCTTTCCGGCTGCAGCATGTGTCTTGGCTCAGAGTTACATCTTTCAGCAGTCGCTTTCCTGTAGTCACTTTGCATTTTCTTCCTCAAACTTGGGCTTCCTGAGAAACAAATAGAAGACGTTAAAGCTGAGGACTGACTGTCCGTACTCTGCAGAATCTATTTCTAACCTTTAATAAACCTGCTGGGGTTTATATCGCCTGCAGCGCACTGTTCACATCCGTGTAGTGATATGTGCGGTCTGCTGTATAATAAAATCACATTAGTAAGATGAGTTTGGATGCCTAGTATCCAGCTGAAAAGGACAGTTGGGAGGAGCATTTTGATGGTGCTGCTCTCTCAGCCAGTCAGCATTGCTGAAAATGCTCCCAGTGATGTTGATTGGCTGGAGTAATTGACTGGTCCTCACCAATGTCCTTTTCAGCTGGATTCCGGGCACTTTATACAGTCTCCTAAACTTTGCCCTGAGAGCTGTGTTGTTTGGGCCCTTGGCACCTGCTAGTTGGGGGCCCTCTCCATTATTGGGAATGATCAGGCTTTATTTTGCTACACTGCAAACAGCCTGGACTGAAACAGTACAAATTCTATGGCCTATTACACAAGCATTCATCTGGCAGTGTAATACTGCCCCAGATTGCCTGAGCAAACATTCGTTCATTGGGCAATTGTGGATTTATTTTTTATTTGATTTTTTTCAGCGTTTGCCGGCGGCAGGTTGTGCTGTCTAATTACAATCTGCTGCCGGCAGATCACTAGACTGTATAGGGACGAACAATGGCATTTGCGATCACTCCTCCCCATACTGTGGAGGAGATCACTGCATGTAATAGCATCAGTGCCCTCTGCTAGCTAGCAGGAAGGAACGCTTCTCTCCCAACAACCGCTTGCTCAATCGTCCTTAAGCCTCTGTTCACACTACCGTTGCGAGCCTCAAGGGCTTCCATCATATTGGACAGGAAGAACAGCAGATGGATTCAGCGCTCCCATTTTTTCCCCCCGTATTTCTGCTCCTCTTGATTTGTTGTACTCCGTGCAGATATGTCAGCAGCGGCATTATTAATAGTGTAAGCACCAAAAGCTCTGCAGTCACTTCCTCCACGTGGCGGGCAGGAAACCTGACGTAACCCGCAGGTGCTGCCCCGGACCAACGTCTGTTGTTTGTACCCGCAAACACCTGTAAGCAGCAGGCAGAGGGGTGGCGTGTGCCCTGTTCAGTCAGGAACACAACACCGGCATCTGCTGTGACTTGTTTGTACTGTATATTGCACATTTCCAATGACCTCCTATGCTTTTGACATCCCTTTTCCAAGTGCCATGCTGGAGGACATGGAAGACATAGGAGGGGGGCACTGAGACCACTCTTCATTGAGCCAGGGGAAAACAAAATGTCTCATTACTTTTCCTGCAGCTTTGATAAATGGTTCCCCAAGTAAATATAAGGCTTCATTCACACGACCGTATTTTCCACACATCTTTTTTGCAGGGCCGCGCAACGGAAACACGGATGTACGTCCACGCAGTGTGCGGTCCGCATCTTTTGCAACCCCATTGAAATAAATTGGTCCGCACTCGTTCTGCGGAACGGATGCGGACCTATTCATACTGTCGTGAATGAGTCCTTAGGAATATACGTTTGATGTAGTTTTGTTTCTATGGCGCCTATGCAGAGCTGTGTGTTTCCATGGTTACACACTGCAAACAAATGCTGTATAGTCTGATCCTGTAATTCCCCTACATACGTGTATTAGGTTAGCGATTTGTAGAAGATAGAGTATGACTACAGGATCAGACGACACAGCTTGTTTGTAGTCTGTTACCGTGGAGACATAACTTTATACACAAAATGGAAGGAGACTATTTACAAAGTAGCTTTATTTTTTACTTAAAGGGGTTGTCTCACTTCACTGAATGGCATTAATCATGTAGAGAAAGTTAATCCAAGGCCCTTACTAATGTATTGTGATTGTCCATATTGCTTCCTTTGCTGTCTGGATTCATTTTTCCATCACATTATAAACTGCTAGTTTCCATGGTTATGACCACCTCACCGGTGGTCATGCCTGCTTCTTGCCTGAACTTAGGTTCCAGTGAAGGTATGCTTTTTTGACTGTTTGCCTGTGTACTGAACTTCTTCCTGTTAACCGATTCTGTTACCTTCTGCTGCCTGCCCTGACCTCGGATTAGTTCACGGAATTGTTCGATCTCTTCCTGCCTTGAGCTCTGCCTGTTTACCGACTACGAATATTGCCTGATCCCTTGGTGCTTTGCGTCGGTGTCTGACCTTTATGGGTCAGCAGCAAAGTACATTACGGCCCCTTTCACACGGGCGAGTTTTCCGTGCGGGTGCAATGCGTGCGGTGAACGTATTGCACCCGCACTGAATCCTGACCCATTCATTTCTATGGGGCTGTGCACATGAGCGGTGATTTTCATGCATCACTTGTGCGTTGAGTGAAAATCGCAGCATGCTCTATATTGTCCGATTTTCACGCGACGCAGGCCCCATAGAAGTAAATGGGAAGCGTGAAAATCGCATAGCATCCGCAAGCAAGTACGGATGCGGTGCGATTTTCACGCACGGTTGCTAGGAGACGATCGGGATGGAGACCCGATCATTATTATTTTCCCTTATAACATGGTTATAAGGGAAAATAATAGCATTCTGAATACAGAATGCATAGTAAAACAGCGCTGGAGGGGTTAAAAAAAAATAAAATAAAAATTAACTCACCTTAGTCCACTTGATCGCGAAGCCCGGCATTTCCTTGTGTCTCCTCTGCTGAACAGGACCTGGGGTGAGCTGCTCCATTAAATACAGGTTAAGGACCTTTGATGACGTCACTCCGGTCGTCACATGGTCTTTTACCATGGTGAATCACCATGGTAAAAGATCATGTGATGTTGTACTGTTTTACTATGCATTCTGTATTCAGAATGCTATTATTTTCCCTTATAACCATGTTATAAGGGAAAATAATACAATCTTCAGTACATCAATCCAAAGCCCGAACTTCTGTGAAGAAGTTCGGGTTTGGATACCAAACATGCGCGATTTTTCTCACGCGAGTGCAACGCATGACAATGTTTTGCACTCGCGCGGAAAAATCGCGCATTTTCACGCAACGCACCCGGCTCTTATCCGGGCAAAAAAACTGACGCCCGTGTGAAAGAGGCCTAACTATTCTAAGAGATAGCAGCCTGCTGGGTGACCTGCAGCGAAGGCCAGATCCCTGTGTAGGGGTTAAAGGGTGAAAACCGGGGAACCACCAGGATGACTCCCTTAGGACTAGCCCAAAGTCATATCAGCTAGTTGATACAATGGATCCATGCCCGTTACAACTGCTACATTTCTAGCAAAGCAGTTTAGCCTCTGTAATGAGGATTTCAGTATCGTATGATGTCCTGTCTTACAGCAAGCAGGAGACCAGGAGTTGGGATTCTTTGTTTGGCAATGACTCGAACGGTACAAGGAGCATAGTGACAGCGTAACTTAAAGGGGTATTCCCATTACATACAATGAGGGCATATCGTTAGGATATGCCCCCATTGTCTGAGAGGTACGGGTCCCACCTCTGTTAAGGCTGCCTGGGGTCTGATGTAGGCCCCAAACCAGCCTTGGGTAATTTCGAGCAGGCTGGTCAATGTCAGAATAGCATTGCCATTAAAATGCAATGCACTCAAAAAGCTGTCTTAGGCTGGGTTCACACGGGCGAGATTTCTGCGCGGGTGCAATGCGTGAGGTGAACGCATTGCACCCGCACTGAATTCAAACCCATTCATTTCTATGGGGCTGTGCACATGAGCGGTGATTTTCACACATCACTTGTGCGTTGTGTGAAAATAGCAGGATGCTCTATATTGTGCGTTTTACACGCAACGCAGGCCTCAAGCAAGTGCGGATGCGGTGCAATTTTCACGCATGGTTGCTAGGAGACGATTGGGATGGGGACCCGATCATTATTATTTTCCCTTATAACATGGTTATAAGGGAAAATAATAGGATTCTGAATACAGAATGCTTAGTAAAATAGGACTGGAGGGGTTAAAAAAAAAAGTAATTTAACTCTCCTTAACCCACTTGTTCGCGCAGCCGACATCTCTTCTGTCTTCATATGTGAGGTAAAGGACCTCTGGTGACGTCACTACGCTCATCACATGATCCAAACATGCCGTGAGAAGGTGTGCCACGCCGTGCAGGCACACAATGACTGCGTAGGGAAATTTCACAGCAGAGTTAGCTGGACTCTAGCGGACACTGCGCTTGCGCTGGGAGCCTCACCAGCGGTTAGGGAAGGGAAAAATTAATTTTTCCCTACCCTAACTGCTGGTGAGGCTCCCAGCGCATGCGCAGTGTCGGCCGGTGTCCAGCTAACTCTGCTGTGAAATTTCCCTACCCTGTCGTTGTGTGCCTGTGCAGCTCGGCACACCTACTCGCGGCATGTATGGTGCGGCCAGAAGTGACGAGGGTAGGGAAATCTAACGGAACACTGCCACTCTGTTGCCTCTACGTGGACTTCTCGGACAGTCTGGCAGGGAAGGAGTTACCCGGTGTGACCCGTGGGCGGAGAGCAGGGTGGCATCGGGTGAGTGGAGCAGGTAGCAGGGCGACTGACCGTGCGAATGTGTGTACACTGCCGCTGTACATGTGGTTAATGCCCATGTTTGGTTCTAGACTTCTTTATATGTTAATTTAAGAGTTATTTTTGTCGCTGAAAATAAGGCTTTATTTTTTATTTTTTTTACCTTATAATCGGCTCCTAACTCTTTTAGCTGGCTCCTAGACTCCAAGCCAATTTTTCGAGCCCTGGATTATAGTAATTTTCCACGCCAAAAACTGACGTGGAAAATGATGAATGAGACGGGTCTCGCTCCCCACCCACACCACACCACGCGGGGTAAAGTCCCAGATTTAGCTGCAAAACACCTTTGCGACAAGATCTGCAACATCTACAGGTGAAATTCGAAAAATTTGAATATCGTGCAAAGTTAATTTATTTCAGAATTTCACCTGTATATGCCAAAAAGTGTTTCAGAGACATTGGAGTATTTAAAAAATGAAAAGAAGGTTGCAAGAATGTACATACCCTCTAAATTATTATAAGTGGAGGTGCGTCCAAAAGTAGGGTCGAGTCGATCTGATGAGAACGCCGGCTTTGCCTCCCGGGTGGATTTGGTTGTAACTTCCTGTCTGTATGAGGAAAATATATTTTCCGTGAAAACAAATCCTTTTTCTCTCTCTGTCACATTGCCGAAAGATAAGTGGACCTGAAGCGGTATAACCTGTCACCGTGCGGTATAACCACCAAGTGCCCGACTGCACCTCTACTTACTAGAAGGGTATCCCATGACTGATGTAAGAAATGAAAATCGGACATCATATACAGGTGAAACTCAAGTAATTAGAATATCGTGCAAAGTTCATTTATTTCAGTAATGCAACTTAAAAGGTGAAGCTAATATATGAGACTCGTTACAAGCGAGAGATTTCAAGCCTTTATTTGTTATAATTTGGATGGTTGTGGCTTACAGCGTATGAAACCCCAAAGTCACAATCTCAGAAAATTAGAATAATGCAGAAAATCAATAATAAAAAAAAGGATGTTAAATAGAAAAATGTAGGACCTCTGAAATGTATAATCACTCAGGCATATGTACTCAGTACTTGGTTTGGGCCCCTCAGTGCGGCCTGGCATGGATGCTAGTTGCGAGGTGTTATGGAAGACCAGGATGCTTCAGCCTTCAGCTCTTCTGCATTGTTCGGTCTCATGTCTCTCATCTTTCTCTTGGCAATGCCCCATAGATTCTCTATGGGGTTCAGGTCAGGCGAGTTTGCTGGCCAATCAAGCACGGAAATCCCATGGTCATTGAACCAGGTTTTGGCAGTGTGGGCAGGGGCCAAGTCCTGCTGGAAAATGAAGTCACCATCTCCATAAAGCTCGTTTGTGGAAGGAAGCATGAAGTCCTCCAAAATCTCCTGGTAGATGACTGCGTTGACTCTGGACTTAATGAAGCACAGTGGACCAACACCAGCAGATGACATGGCTCCCCAAATCAACACCGACTGTGGAAACTTCACACTGGACTTAAAGCATCTTGCATTGTGCGCCTCTCCATTCTTCCTCCAGACTCTGGGTCCTTGGTTTCCAAATGAGATGCAAAAGTTGATCTCATCAGAAAAGAGGACTGTGGACACTGAGCAACAAACCAGTTATTTTTTCTTTTTTTTTTTTTTTCTTTAGCCCAGGTAAGACTCTTCTGACTGGAGAGGCTTGACAAGAGGAATACGACATTTGAAGCCCATGTCCAGGATCCGTCTGTTTGTGGTGGCTCTTGATGCACTAACTCCAGCCTCAGTCCTGTCCTTGTGAAAGTCCCCAACCCTTGTGAATGGCCTTTTCCTGACCATCCTCTCCAGGCTGCGGTCATCCCTGTGCTTGTGCACCTTTTGTCTTCCACACTTGTCCCTTCCACATACCTTTTCTATTAATGTGCTCTGATGCAGCACTTTGGGAACATCCCCCTTCTTTTGCAATTACCTTTTGAGGCTTTCCCTCCGTATGGAGGGTGTCAATGATGGTTTTGTGCACAACTGTCCGGTCAGCAGTCTTTCCCATGATTGTCTCTCAGTCTGGTTCAGTAGGAATCGCAATGTAAAGGCTCAGGAACCCTTTGCTCAGGGGGTATGGGTTATTAAGCGGACTAGAGTGTGACACTTTGAGCCTAGAATATTGAACCTTTTCACAGTTTTTCACAATTTTCTGAGATTGTGACTTAGGGGTTTCATAAGCTGTAAGCCATAATCATCCAAATTATAACAAATAAAGGCTTGCAATATCTCACTTTACATGTAATGAGTCTCATATGTTAGTTTCACCTTTTTAAGTTGCATTACTGAAATAAATGAACTTTTGCACGATATTCAAATTTTCGAGTTTCACCTGTAGTACATGACAATACCTTTCTAACCAAGCTAGAACCAGCCCTGGACCTCACATGGATCCAGAGATCTCCACATTCACTGCTCCAATTGTTCTGCTAGATTCTCTTCAGCCTGGCAGCTCAGGGGAGCGTGTCCTTTCTGCCTGGTGTTGCATTGTTTTGGGGAACCCCAACTCTCTACTCATGTGAGTGGAAACCCAAAAGCCTCCCTCTTTAAAGCAGCGGCCTAATGTTAAAAGGGGTTGTTTATCCCCCTCAGCCTTTTGGGCAGCCCCCCACTCGTGGAGGGAATTATATTTCCCTGCCCCTAGGTCCTGGCTCCTTCGTGCCTGCAGTGGTCATGTGTTCCCCATCCGTCATGTTGTTTGGTCAAGTGGCGCGTTGGGAACACGTCACTGCTGCTTCCAAACCAGAAGTTGACACACAGCCCAGATACAATGAATGGTGTCCATATCAACGATGGTTTCAACTGAGGAACGAGTGGTTGCTCGTTTGATTGGTGGCGGCCAATTATCGGCCACTCTGTTCTAAGGTTTGGTGTCAGAAGGAGGAGACCCACCTGCAGAAACTAAGCTATCATTACTTACCTCTCAGATCTTGCGTCACTGCATCAGTTCTCCTGGTCAGGATCTGTTTACCTGGCTGCAGCAGTGACATCATGTCAGCGACAACACATGACCAGTGCAGCCAATCAAGGGAGAGCAGCTGACAACCCTTCTTCATTTACCACTATGGGATAGTTCAGGAAGTGGCTACACCGGAAATCCAACAGATCCTCTATACTACACCGCACGGGTGAGCCGACGGATCCTCTATACTACACCGCACGGGTGAGCAGACAGATCCTCTATACTACACCGCACGGGTGAGCCGACAGATCCTCTATACTACACCGCACGGGTGAGCCGACAGATCCTCTATACTACACCGCACGGAAGAGCTGACAGATCCTCTATACTACACCACACAGGAGAGCCGACGGATCCTCTATACTACACCGCACGGGTGAGCAGACAGATCCTCTATACTACACCGCACGGGAGAGATGACAGATCCTCTATACTGCACCACACAGGAGAGATGACAGATCCTCTATACTACACCGCACAGGAGAGCTGACAGATCCTCTATACTACACCACACAGGAGAGCTGACAGATCTTCTATACTACACCACACAGGAGAGCTGACAGATCCTCTATACTACACCGCACAGGAGAGCCGACAGATCCTCTATACTACACCACACAGGAGAGCCGACAGATCCTCTATACTACACCGCACAGGAGAGCCGACAGATCCTCTATACTACACGGCACGGGAGAGCCGACAGATCCTCTATACTACACCACACAGGAGAGCCGGCAGATCCTCTATACTACACCACACAGGAGAGCCGACGGATCCTCTATACTACACCGCACGGCAGAGCCGACGGATCCTCTATACTACACCACACAGGAGAGCCGGCAGATCCTCTATACTACACCACACAGGAGAGCCGACAGATCCTCTATACTACACCGCACGGGAGAGCCGACAGATCCTCTATACTACACCGCACGGGAGAGCCGACAGATCCTCTATACTACACCGCACGGGAGAGCCGACAGATCCTCTATACTACACCACACAGCAGAGCCGACAGATCCTCTATACTACACGGCACGGGAGAGCCGACAGATCCTCTATACTACACGGCACGGGAGAGCTGACAGATCCTCTATACTACACGGCACGGGAGAGCTGACGGATCCTCTATACTACACCACACAGCAGAGCTGACAGATCCTCTATACTACACCACACAGGAGAGCCGACAGATCCTCTATACTACACCGCACGGGAGAGCCGACGGATCCTCTATACTACACCGCACGGGAGAGCCGACGGATCCTCTATACTACACCGCACGGCAGAGCCGACGGATCCTCTATACTACACCGCACGGCAGAGCCGACGGATCCTCTATACTACACCGCACGGCAGAGCCGACGGATCCTCTATACTACACCGCACGGCAGAGCCGACGGATCCTCTATACTACACCGCACGGCAGAGCCGACGGATCCTCTATACTACACCGCACGGCAGAGCCGACGGATCCTCTATACTACACCGCACGGCAGAGCCGACGGATCCTCTATACTACACCGCACGGCAGAGCCGACGGATCCTCTATACTACACCGCACGGCAGAGCCGACGGATCCTCTATACTACACCGCCGCCCACTGCTTTGCTCTGCTTGCCCGCTCGCCCACTGCACCATTCTATCTTCATGACCTTTCCCTCGGTTCCTACTGGAACGGTTTCCAGTGTTATCTCGCCATCTACTACTCACTGCACTTGGCCTGTACACGGCTCAGGTGATACCAGGAGGCTTTTCTTTCGTTTCCTTGTTCTATTTCTGCCGGTGACATCATCGTGTGCGGGGCATCTGTTTGCTAAACATATCCCAGGGTTGGGTTGTGCATACCTGTGGGGGAGGGGCGCTCCAGGTAAGCACATCTGTAAAGTGGGTCACGAGGTATCCGGGCAATGCCAGGCCTTCATGTGTGTCAGAGGACAGTGTTATTCCTCTCAGCTGTGTTTTCTGTAAGCACGACCTGCTTTGTAAAAAGTAATAGAGGATGAAAGAGTCTGCGCGTGAGCGCCACTTGTCTGTTTTTTTAGATGAAGCGACCGTCATTGGCTGGTTCCATCAATTCAATGCCATGTGGCAGCAGTTGAATAGGAGTATTGATTCCACAGGGTGGCGCCACATGTACTACCTATAACTCCTCGTTTTATATAGCCATCTGCTGCCTGTAGTCCTGAGTGGCCTAATGGAGCCATGACAATTGTTAAATGCAGCAAATCTTTAAGAAAATGCTAATTTGTAAAAAAAAAAAAAAAAAAAAAAAAAAAAGAAAATTCTCTTCATCGTCAAAAAAGATTTGGAAGAAAACTGTAGTTATTTTATAAGATTGGCTTGCTGAATAAAGCCGCCAAGTACTAACACTGACTCTTTTATCTCTCAGCTTTTCCAGAAACGGCAGTTCTCAAACTGACCACTAGGGTGCCAACTGTAGAGTGCATTCACACGACCGTATGTATTTTGCGGATCTGCAAAATATGCATGAAGTCTGTTACGTCCGTGTTGCATTAATTTTTTTTTTTTTTTTTTTTGCTGACCCATTGACTTCAATTAGTCCGTGAACTGCATTTTGTGGCCAAGTATAGGGCGTGTTGTGTCTCTTGCAGAACTGACATCTGTGTGTTTAATGCCTCCATATGTCCGTTCAGCAAAAAATAGAACATGTCCTATTCTTGGCCGCAAATGCAGACCAAGGAACCCATTAAAGTCAACGGGTCCGCAAAAAAATCGGATGCAACACGGACGTTACATGGACATCATCCACGTTTTGCAAAATACGTACGATCGGATAATATTCACAGTAAAGGTGCATTCACACGAAGTGTCAGCTGCATCTCATCCTGATGGGGGGCCAAAAGGGCCCCCTGTTGGCCTCTGTCAGGGCAGTGAAGACTTATGGATAAATGTATGCACAGGGAGATTTTCCTGGCAAAAATCTTAAATGTGGAGCAGAAAAACTGTGCCTTAAAGGGGGGTTGTACACCATTACTATTGGAGTAATATTTGTTCAGTGGGGGTCTGGCGGGGGCTCGGGACGTCAAATGTGCTTCAGTAGCTCCTGCACAGGACAGTGGACAGACCTAGTTACCGCAGTGCGGCTACCATCAACATCAGTGGGAGTAGTGCTGCTGCCATCGACTTCAGTGGGGGCAGCACTGCAGTAAACCGCTCCGTCCTTTAGTCTTTTCAGTGTGTGTTTGTTTTTTTGCTGGGTTCTTGCTGTAGGTTGCAAGGATACAATATATATTCTAAACCTTACAATTCACAGAAAATTCATAAAATGTGTCTTATGTAGCAAATACCAATTAGCGCTTCCATTACGGAAGCCATCGTTGGTACAGGAGGACCGGGAAGTGGTCAATACAGGACTCTCCCTGTGGGCACTGTACTTACTGCTTCCTGGTTCTCTGCCACATGCTATGCTGTTACTGCGCAGAATGTGAGGACATCGGCGCGCTGTGTGACGTCGGGTCACAGCATGGCAGGAAGAGCGCCTGGTCTCGGGAGCGGTACCCAGAACAGGAGAGGCGAGTTGATTTTTTTTATATATATATATATATATATATATATTTTTTTTTTTTTGGGGTGTGCTGAGCTCTGATTAACATGGGGGGAGGGGGTTTG
Organism: Bufo gargarizans; assembly: GCF_014858855.1. Classification (NCBI taxonomy): domain Eukaryota; kingdom Metazoa; phylum Chordata; class Amphibia; order Anura; family Bufonidae; genus Bufo; species Bufo gargarizans. The sequence continues at coordinate 6,618,785 of NC_058083.1, forward strand.
ATCTGAGGTCTTTATCATATTGGGGGGGGGGGGTGTCTGATATGAGGTCTGATTGGAGGTCAGATCTGAGCTCTGAATGGGGATCTTTTTCACATTGTGGGTCTGATAAGGGGGTATGAGCTGAGGTCTAATGAAAAATATTTTTGTATTTTCTTCCTTTAAATCCTGGGTGCATCATATAGGGCGAAAAATACTGTATATGTCATCAAACTCGTCCTGCGCTACGAAGCCTCTTTTGTAATCTGTGATAGGTTCTCTGTCTTCACATCTCACAATTAACCGAGTAGGACGACACGTGGGTTAATGCCTACTACACAATCCCTACAGTAAAGTATTGTCGGGGGCCATTTGATCTCCAAAGTCACACATTTTCAGAGCAGACGTTACATATATTTTCCATTGCCCTCAGTAACTCCGGCCGTTCCTGTGACACGTATGTACTTTTCCATCATGTTTTCTTTGAACTATTTAATCTATTTATATAAAGGACGTATGTGTGTATGTATGTTCCGCGATCACTCAAACGCAACCATCAATTTCAACCGAACCTGGTATACACATCCCTTGCTACCTGTAAAGAAATCTTGCGGGGGTCTCTGCTCTCTAGGACGTACCGTTCCTGAGATATTCCAAAAAATAACCTGCATCAGCCAATACAAGCCTGCAAGTCTTTCTCTTCATATTCCAACTGCCATACACACTGTCACATGACCCTTATCAGCCAATAGAAGCTCACAGGCCCTTAGTCCCCACATACACACAGTTTTACTCCAGGTTTCCATAACAACCCAGCCATTTATCTTCACTGCTGTAGGTCAGCTTTAGGCTAGAGCTACATGACAAGATGTGTTGCGTGACACACAGGGAACAACTACACTGCTACGCGTATCGCGCAATTTTTATAATGATGGTCTATGGTGTTGCACTGTGACATGTGACATGCTGCGACCCCACAGTCGCAGAAAAAAACATGTTGGATGGATTTTTTGCAACTGTTCAGTCGCAGCATGTCACTTGTTGCAGTGCGACACCATAGCCTGGCGGGCCCCTAAGGAGGTCACTGTCAAGGGGCAGGGCCCACTATTAAAGGGGCAACTGCTGTGGAGGTCACTGTTAAGGTAGTGGTGTGCTGTAAAACTCACTGTTAAAGGGGCGGGCTGCTGTGAAGGTCCTATTTTAAAGTGGTGGGGCGCAGTGTTAAGGGGTGGGGGACTGTGGAGTTCACTGTTAAAGGGTCGGGGTGCTGTAGAGGTCACTGTTATAGTGGATACTGTCTATCTTTTAATGACACACACAAACATTAAATGAAATAAATAAGCGAAGCCGGGTCCTTCTGCTTGCCTTGCTCCGTTTTCACATCCCTATGGTCGTCCGCACACGGAGGGTTTTCAGCAGTAGAAATGATAGCGAAGTGATAGATGGGGCTCAGCAAGTTTCACTTCATCCCATGTTTGCCGTCTGCTGTTACTTCCTATCCGGGTTCCTGTAATCGCTGATCTCGGTCTCGGGTTCCAGGCGATCATGTCTGTCATTGTATGAACAATGCGGGTTCTTGCCTGGGAAAATGGGGTGAAGATGAATGTAGAATAGGACCCCCCCCCCCTCTCACTCCAAAAAATGGAGAGTGAGATGGGTAATGTCCGCGGGTTCATTGGTGCTGGGGGTTTAGTTTTTGCTTCCCATTCCTTGCCATGTGTCAACTGTCCACAATATATGATAAACGTATGATTGCTGGGGCCCCCACAATCACTGGAACAGGTCCGGGACCCCCCCCATTCCAGGACCACGGCCAGGTGGAGTCTGAACGGAGCTGTACACAGCAATCTCTGTCAGTTCCATAGACTCAGATCGCCGGGCGTCAACACCCAGCACCCCCGCCGATCAGCTGTATGAAGAGAAGGCAGGTGCCATGTTCTCTCTCCTTCCTTGCCATAGACATAGCAGCAGCAAGAGACAGGAGACGGCGCACGCGCATGGCACTTGGCTTCTCTTCATACAGCTGATCGGGTGTCGGACCCCGCCGATCTGATATTGATGACTTCTCCTGAGGATCGGTCATCAATATTGAAATCCTGGAAACCCCCTTTAACTTTGATCGGTTCGTGGTCCGCATTTTGCAAACAGTCTATTGTTTTGCAAAACGGACATATGAAAGCGGAAAGCACACGAATGATGTGCAAAAAGACAGAACTTGGCCACAGCAGACCCAATGACATCAGTGAGTCCATTAAAAAAAAAAGAGATGCAACACAATACAGTACAGCACGTGCAGGGGAAATGAGCAGACTGGTTGGATTTCACCCTGTTCAGTCCCCAGTTCACTGACCACTTCAGCAACGGGCATTTTATCTTGTAGAGAAAGTTACTACAAGCCTAATACTAATGTATTGTGATTGTCCATATTGCCTCCTTTTGCTGGCTGGATTAATTTTCCATCACATTATACACTGTTTACATGGTTACGACCACCCTGCAATCCATCAGAGGTGGCTGTGCTAGCACATTATAGAAAAAAGCACCAGCCTCTCTTTGTGTTTTTTCCTATAGTGTGCTACCACGGCCACCTCTGTCAGGAGAGACAGCTGTTGGCCAAGTGAGTGAGTGAAGGTGTATGGGCACCTTAACTTTCCTGCCTTATCTAGGTCTCCAGCAGTACAGCAGAGCTGTCATTAACTCCTCGTCCTCTAAAGATCATGAGATGGCTCTGCTTGTTTTTGCCCAGTCTACACAGCAAAGCTGACAAATGAGCGGCAGAAAAACAGGAAGTCTCAGTTGATTTTATATATATATATATATATATATGATTCCATTGTTTGACAGTACCTTCCGTTGTACCCCAGGCCTGATGTCTGCACCAGACAGACCTGGGCAGATGCTGGGTTTTGGCTGTATGTGTGAACATGATTTATACTTGTCAGGCCACATACTCAAGTGGCACCATTATGGTGTAAAATCTGACTAATGTGGAGATGAATACGGCTGAACTGCTGTCTCAAACCCTTTTCTCTGTTTTCTTCCAGTTGAATACGCTGTGGAATACGACTATGATGCGGTACACGAGGACGAGCTGACTCTGCGGGTCGGGAACATCATCAAAAATGTCAAGAAGCTGGATGAGGAGGGTTGGATGGAAGGGGATCTCAATGGCAAACGAGGGGCTTTTCCTGATAACTTTGTTAAGGTAAGCAGAGAAGTGCCCCCACCTCCCCAAAACTACTGCAGTGTCCCACGATAACCAACCCTGGTGCTGCTTTCATTCCCCAAAACGCCCCTAAAGAAATGAGCGTTGCCTCCTGATTGGTTGCTGTAGGCAATGCCTTTCCCTTGTACTAGTGCTGATAACTCTTCTCTAGAAATCCACGTTCAGAGGGTGTGTTGTTCACTGTGTGACTTACCCTAGTGGACTCTGCTCCTTTGATCGGACCACATCATGATTTTATAATGCGGTGTGTCTCTGCCCGACCTCAGCTGTAATGATATGTACTCGCTTATTGCCGCCAGTACAAATCATTGCAGATGATGTCGGGGAGAGACACTCTGCAAAATAAGTCCTCATGCAGTCCGGTCAAAGGAGTAGAGCCCGCTACGGTAAGTCGCGCTCCCACATGGGACGTGTTTCACACTGAATATTTTTGGAGAGGTAAAGAAGGCAGTTTTGCGGTAAATTGATGTGCAAAAATGATTGTGTTTGCTCAGACTTTTGCCAAATGGATAATAGTTGACAGACCTGTCAATAAGGGCATATAGAAGATCAGTGGAATACAGCTGCTGGACACATACTTCATACAGGCAATGTCCTAAATGTCCAGTAGATGCAGGTCCCACCTCTGGCTCAGGAACGCGGGTGAATGGAGGGGTCACCGCACATGCAGTTTGTAAAATGCCCAATTACTCTTACTCCGCTGTTTATACATTGGAGATGGTCAAGCTTGTGTGGCCACTACTCCATTGGCATGAGACCGGGCTCGAGTGGTGAGTCTCGTACCTGTCGGACATTTACTGGCTATCCTGTGATATGTCTGCGGGAAGCACCCCTGTAAGCCCCCTCTAGTGGTGGCTGCAGACAAGCCAGAAAGTAGTGCACATGGTTCTCTGTAATGGGCCGCTGTCAGTGGTGTCCGCATTCTCTTTATTTTACATGCCGTAACGTTTTTTTTATTTGGCGACCAAATACTGTCACTTGGCTCCTCATTTAGAGGCCAGAGAAGCTCCTGCCTGGCATTGTAGCTCCGTCCCATCCACCAGAAGTACTGAGCTGGGGCCAGTAAACGGACACCGAGCGCTGCGGCTCCATCAGTCACCGGTGGGGGTGCAGGAGTCAGGCCCTGGTCCATGTCTGGCATAGCACTGGCCTGCCTGACCCCCATTCACTATAATGGGATCTAAATGCTGGTTTTCTTCCAGAAAAATACTGCTGCATGCCAGAAACCCTGTGGATTCCATTTTAGTCACGGGGGATCAGGTGGACCCCAGCGGTCTCTGGTTATGCCGGATATGGTAATTCTGGCACTCTGTTCCTCTGCCAGAACAGACCACCAGAATACAGTACCGTACATGTGAACATAGCCTTATCAGTACGTAGGCCCGGAACACTCTTAACAATGAGTGCATTCGCACAACCGTATTTTCTCTCCACTCCCAATTTGGATTTTTTGTGGAACACGCGGAAAAAATGCGGACAGTGCACAGATGTCATCCGTGCGTCAAAGCCGCAATTATAGAACACGTCCTATTCTTGTCCTCAAACTGGAAACCTGACTGCAAGGAGACGATCCCGGACCGTAAAATATGTAGGATGCACATGAACCACATCCGTATTTTGTGGATCCAAGATTTTCAGACCGCAAAAACGGACACGGTCGTGTTACTGTAGCATTACATGATAGTGGTGTCATTGAACTGTAATATAGGAGTCCCCAGGGACAGGGGGTCTCAGGGCCGGACTGCTTTGCGCAGTGGCATGTGCGAGGCTGATATGTTGTCTCTTTTATTATGTTAGACCAGGCATGCTCAACCTGCGGCCCTCCAGCTGTTGTAAAACTACAACTCCCACAATGCCCTGCTGTAGACTGTTTGGGCATGCTGGGAGTTGTAATTTTGCAACAGCTGGAGGGCCGCAGGTTGAGCATGCCAGTGTTAGATCATACATGTATTTTGTACAGACCTCAAGCTAGTCAAGCACAGTGGATGTTTTTCAGCAGACCCTGCCAATTTGTACAAAATGATCTCCTTTGTCGGGGTAGGCATCTGTGCCCCTCCCCGAATACATTGGTCACGTTTCCTTCCAGAGAGTGTTTGTTTTTATAAGGGAACCTAGTTGTCGGTAGACAGCCAGTTATGTTAGGAGCCGTTGTCGGGGGGCAGAGGTGACCACGTAACGCCGGACCCTTATCTGGTACGTCGTGCTGGTGATCGAAGCCCTAAGCTAATTGATGTTCCTATCATCTGTATATCCCCACCGATAGACCTCTGGAGAGACTGAGGGGACGATGCGGTTGTGTCCTTCCAGCAGGAAAATATGTCATCCAGATGTCTTCAGTCACGCGCACATGGCTTATATTTTTGGATTCAATTTTTGGGCCGCATGTGATAGATGAGACGTTCATTCCTCACTGTGCAGGGGATATTGCAAGCGATTATGTAACACTTGCGAACTATAACACTCAACATGCTCTGACAGCCGCAGGCTGGGAGTTGTAGTTTAACAGCTGGCAAACCACCGGATGCACAACACTGAGGTATTTCAAGAATAGTGGACTCCTCTCTGCTCCAACATGTCCAGCGGACTACTAACTCTCTTTCCTCTAAGACTGTGGGTCGAGTGCCAATGTAGGAGAGGTTAGAATATGGCATCTGATGTGGGTTGAGATTTGGATTTTTGTGTCCCTTGTAAGTTCACAAAGCAATGGCTCAGCATAGCGGAGGGATTTAAAGGGGTTGGTCAGTTTAGAAAAACAAATTTTCATTTGCCCTGTTAGGGAATTCTGGTTTAACAGAGGGGTGTCTTCTGGTCACGTTCCTCATCTCATGGCTGGAATGGAGACCAATTAGAGAAGACCTGTCCTGTGTTATACAGACAATCCATCGGTATGAATGGGCCCTGTGTAATTCTTTGTTTCCCCTGTGGGGGGGGCGCTGCAGGGAAAGTGAGCATTTACTGCCGGGTTTATCACTGGTGACAGCCGATCAGCGGGAGGGGGTGCACTTTTAAGTGCTTATTGTCAAGTGACTCTTCTAAGAAGTGGAGACCCCCTTTAATGCCTGCATCCCTGGTGGTGTAGTGTTGAGCTCATCAGTTCCCTGCCCTCCACTAATTGCACAGATGTGCGCCCCCTGCTGGTCAGGGTGTCCTGGCTCTGACAGCCTGGGTCTCCTGTATGGAGGTTGTGCTGGCAGGTTGCAGGGTGTAATATGAGCTGGATATGCAGGCCGGGGAGTCTGGGCAGGAAGAGCTCTGCATTGTTAGCATAGTTTATCAGATAAGAAATCTGGGAACATTCCTGCAGGGGGGGCCGTCCACCCTCCTCTACCTATAGACCATACACTGCATGTGCCGGCAGCGGGGAGCAGGCATACCCTACTCCCCAATCCTGTGTTTCTGTCCAGGTGAGGCTGGGCACGGTACTTGGCATGGGGCCATTGCCGCTGGCGCAGTTCACATTGTCTTTAGTCACTTGCCAATACACGCAGGAAGCAGCCAGTAAGTTATACTTCCAGTCTCAGTGGTGCAGCCTCATGTATACCACAGGCACTACTGAGGTAGTGAAATTCCCCTGCCCACACACTTCGAACTGCTCCTCTGCCCCCCCATGCTTTATACTGCAGCTCTCCTGTGGCGACCATATGGTATGCAATGGCCCTCTTTTCTGCTGCACATATTGATAGGATATGCCATAAATGTCCTCTAGGTGCAGGTCTCACCCATGGGACCTGCTGCAATATTAAGAACGGGCCCCCCTGGAAATGGAGAGGGCACCGCGCATGCGCTCTCTTCTTTCACTGCTATGAGACTCCTGAAATTGGCCGAGCGCGCCCGCACCTATCGGATCTTGTGTTAATATGCCATAAATGTCCAGATGGGATACATCAGTGTATAAAAAGGTCTGTAACTTTCAGATATACTTGTCTTTCAATCTTTTCTTGCTGTCAGTGACTGGAAACATTCTTGTTTACATCTTGAGGTTGAAAACCTGTAGAGAAACCCTCATGCCTTTTTTTTTATTTATTTTTTTAAAGGGGTTTTCCGGGTCTTCTATATTGATAGCCCGTCCTCAGGCAGGGTAGATCATCAGTATCAGATTGGTGGCCGTCTGACTCCCGGCACCCCTGCCCCTCTTCCTAGTCCTGTGATGTCACGTTCATTAGTCACATGACCTATGTGCAGCTCACTCCTATTCAAGTGAATAGGACTGGGCTGCAATACCAAGCACAGCCACTATACCATGGACGGTGCTGTACTTGGTGAGCTGTGAGGAGCCCGCTGCAGCCTCTTCAAATAACTGATTGGCAGGGGTTCCGGACCCCCACCACCCACTAATTAGATATTGACTTGCCGAGGATAGGTCTTTAATATTTAACACCCGGATTAGGTTACTTTCACACTAGCGGCAAGGAACTCCAGCAGGCTGTTCCAGCGGGTGAATAGCCTGACGGATCCGTGCCGCGGCTAGTGCACGCGTGCCCCCAGACTACCGCTCCGGTATAATGGGGCCGGCCGGAGTTCTGGTGGCAGCATGGCAAACATGTCGTAGTTTTATTCCGGCCGCCTCACTGCATGTTTGCCTGCTGCCATCAGAACTTCGGTGCCCCCCCCCCCCCCCCCATTATAGTCAAAGGGGGGGCTGGAGCGGACCTTCGGCGGCACGCGTGCACTAGCGGCAGCGCGGATCCGACAGGCTGTTCACCCGCTGGAGTTCCTTGCCGCAAGTGTGAAACTAGCCTTACCCCCTTTAAAATCGGAAAAGTTTGCAACAATTGCATCCCTCTAAAAAGTTCTCTGGGCTCCAGATGGATACATTTTACCTGCACTGATACATTGTAACAAACTATCGGCACAGGAGACTTGCAGTTGTGGTCAGGTCACTGTTATGTGTGATCATTCCTCGCAGACAAGTCCTGTCATGACACCCGTCCCCCTCCCACAGGCAGCGCTCAGTGCAGGGCGTGTGCTGCCGGCGAGTGCTGCCGTAATACTACAAGTCTCCTTCTCAGGAATATTTTATATAAATGACACCGGACGATGGTGGTTATTGTACTTTATGGGATTATCCGGCTGGAGGTGACGCACGCTCAGAACGATGCCTCGTGTAACGGTAAGCTGCGGCGTCCTGTATGGTCAGGGGTCTCTTTGGTCACATCAGGAATGCAAATCTAAAAGTATGTTCGATCGGAATCAAACACGCACACAGATGTAGCAGAGCTGGATGTGATTGTTAGCTGCAATCTTCTGACCAGCTGCTGATCACAAAGTGTAGGGGGGTGCTGCTTGGACCCCATGATGTCACCTGTGAACCTGGCATGCTTTAATCTTCCAAATTCCCCAGATCTCCCCCTGATCACCTCACCGCCCCTCACCTCTTACAGGATCTGCTGCCGAGGTCTTGGTGCCTACCTAGCACAGCACACCTTCAGAGGTCTTGAGTCCATGCCTTGGCGGGTCAGAGGCTCAGAGCCGTTCTGGTGTCACAAGGAGAACCTGCACAATATTGGCCAATCATGTACTGGTTGATTAGTGTAAAAACTGCAGCAAATCTAAGTTGGCAGAGCTGCAGTGTAAAGCACGGGGGAGAGAGACTACCACAAATAGATGTGCACAGCACAGCTGAACTGGAGTTGTCCTCACAGCTGTGCAATAGGGGAGCAGAGCTAAAAGGGTAGAAGCAGCCGACACTTTCTGGTGCAGTGGTAGAGGTCTGTTCACCTTCTGCCGTTGCACTCGCTGAACTGGAGTTTGCACTTCTCTTCCATGTGGCTAATCGGCCAAGATGAGTCATGTTATGGGTCACTGTGGACCATCCAATCAGCCAGTAGGGGTTTACGAGAGTCGAATATTAATGACAGGACAGGTCATCATTATCTGATCGGTGGGGGTCCGACTCCCACCACCCCCGCCAGTCAGTGCTTTAAAGAGGTCGTGGCAGTGGGGGAGTGCTGCAGCCAGCACTGTGCCGTACATTGTAAAGCGGCTGTGCTTCGGATTGCAGCTCAGCCCCATTGACTTGAATAAGAACCGAGCTGCAGATAGGCCGCGTGGCCAAGGAAGAGGTGACGGCTCTCACTGGGTTGGGGTTCTGCTCCACTGATCAGATCTTCATGACCTATCCTCAAGGGTGGATGTCATGTATCATGGCTGGAATATCAGGGATTCGGCTTGGATCTGTGTAACCTAGGGAAGTCCAGAGTCTTGGCTTTCTTATGATGACAAGTTCCGTATTCTAGGTGCAGTATTTGGGGTGCAGCACTCGTTTCAAGTCGGGCAGCAGCTTCGAAAATGTTTGAATTAGAGAGAAGAGGGGCTAAGGACACCAGGGAGAAAGAGCTCAGCCTGTTTACTGTCATCTCTACTCCAGTACAAGCCCCTGTGGGAGGGGGGCTTCATGTGCTTTTCTTCATGATATCACCCCTCTTACCAATCACTTCTTATTATTGTCCTCTCTACCCCTGTACAGCCTTCGTTGACCCCAGTAGGAGGGGGCGACATGTGCTTTTCTTTATGACATCAACGCTTGTTGCTGTAATTTCTACCTCCATACAGCCTCCAGAGACCCTGGGGGGGGGGGGAGATACATGTGCTTTTCTTCATGGCATCACCCCTCTTGCCAATCACTTCTTGTTACTGTCCTCTCTACCAGTACAGCCTCCATTGATCTAAGGTTCACAGGGCAGTGTGAGAAACAGGAACTTTTCTTCATGCTATCACCCCTCTAATGAGTCGGTCAGTATATGTGGTTTATCTTCTAATATGGTGGTGGGCAGAACGCAGTGGCATATCTCATCACCCCCTGTTCCTAATGGTTTTGGTCTTTTCACCGATGCTACGTGCATATGATTCATCCTTTATGATATACTCTGTTTACATCATGGAAGCTATAAATGTCCGTGTACCTTGGACACCTTGGGACCAACCTCCCCACACTGGGCCCATTCACTGTATTGTGAGCGCAGGCGTCTCCTCATGACTAATACCTCACATCAGCGGGGGCCCTCTGTTCAGGATCCTCATGTTTAAGTGTCTCTTGCTCTGGAGGACCTGTCCTGTATTACACAGAGGTACACTGTGTAATGCTTTATTTCCCCTGTGGGGGGCTCTGCAGGGAAACTGATCACACAGATTATGCTACTTTCACACCAGCGCTTTCCCTTTCTGCGGGATCCTCTAGGATATGCCCCCATTGTCTGATAGGTGCAGGTCTCACCTCTGGGACCCGCACCTACAACAAGAACTGAGCCAGAAAATTAATGGAGGGCGCACTGCGCATGCGTAGCCGGCCTCCATTCATTTCAATGGTGCCGCTGAAAATAGCTGAGCGCTGGCTCGGCTATTTCTGCCTGCCCCATAGAAATGAATGAGAGCAGGGGCGGCGTGTGCATGGTGTGCTCCCCTTCACTTGTATGGGAGCAGCGCTTGGTGGTGGATGGACCCCGGGAAACCTGGGGCCCTCCAGCCGCATCCCTCCCCGCTCTGTTCTCCTTGTAGGTGTGGGACCCGCACCTATCGGACAATTGGGCCATGTCCTAGCCATATGCCCCCATTGTATGTAATGGGAATACCCCTTTAAGTTATACAATCCTCACTAGAAGAAATCTGCAAGCTCACGTATCTGTGGGGTCAGCTGGACACCGGGGTCTGTTAAAGGGGTTGTCTCACTTCAGCAAGTAGCAGTTATCATGTAGAGAAGGTTAACACAAGGCTCTTACTAATGTACTGTGATTGTCCATATTGCCTTCTTTGCTGGCTGGATTCTTTTCTCCATTACATTATAAACTGCTCGTTTCCATGGTTACGCCCACCTTGCAATCCATCAGCGGTGGTCATGCTTGCACACTATAGGAAAAATCGTCGGCCTCTCTGGTGGCCGGGACAGTGGGAGCGCACATAGGCAGGCGTGCGGAGCAGCTCCCGTCCCGATCACCTCGTATCTGCACTGCTGGATTGCAGGGTGGTCGTAACCATGGAAACTAACAGTGTATAATGTGATGGAAAAACGAATCCAGCCAGCAAAGGAAGCAATATGGACAATTACAATATATTAGTAAGAGCCTTGTGTTAACCTTCTCTACATGATAAATGCTACTTGCTGAAGTGAGACAACCCCCTTTAAGTGAAATCAGGATCGAGCATCGTTTAACATGCCTAGAAATAAGTATTGGTATGTGTTTGCCGCTTATCCTTTACTTTCCCTGACAGCAAGCATGGATGTCTGTTGGGTGATGAAGCTTTCGACCGGCTTAACTCCTCGTACAATAAGGAAAACCCGAAATGTGAACGGCGTGGCACGGCCCTGACGGCTGTTTCTGTAACCCTGCCCACCTCTGTCCGATGTCGGCCATGCGGCCATGAATGTCAGAGATGGGAATACCCTTTTAGTGTGTAATATTCCTTATATAGATTCCCCTAATACCGCCTTGTCATCATCCCCTCCGCTTCCTTGTTGGCAGGTCTGACCTGTTTTTTGGCAGCCTGTTTGCTTCTCCACAGGCAGCTGGACTGCTGGGTTGGGGGTTATATTAGGGAATTGCTAGTTATACTGCTTATAAAAACCAAAGCTTTTCACATGAGAGATTGCAGAGGAGCGGCCCCTGCAGCAAGGGCTGGGTCGTGTTCTAGTAAAACCAGTGACTGCCATCATTAATGGCTAATTACAGCTTCATGGCCGTCCTTAATAACACACAACAGCAACACCCGGAATTTCACCTTCTCCATTAGTGTAATGCACAGCAGACCCCATTATTATGACCAATCTCCACTTTCAACATCGGCAGCGTGTAGTTCATGATGGAAGTCGTGTGCTGAGCTGGCACAGGTGGTATATAGCGTGTGCTGAGCTGGCACAGGTGGTATATAGCATGTGCTGAGCTGGCACGGTGAGTATATAGCGTGTGCTATAAGCTGTCTGCACACATGTCCCTCGTTGCTGTTGTGGTTAAAGTGGGCAATTTATCAGAGTTGTAAAAGGGTTGATTATTGGCCTTTGGGCCGAGGGTGGCGGTATTTCTGAAACTGCACCGTGTAAACTGTTCTCTGCTGCTGTGGTGAACATGTATCATTGGTGGACAAACTGCGCCATTGTGAATAAGCGACGCATGTGCCACTACCGTGAGAGGTGAACGGCAGATGTGAAGCTGGGCGAGAGCGGACCGACACGCCACAGGGGAGCAGCTCAACCCCAAAATGACCCAGGGGCCACCAGCGTGTGTCTAACACAAGAGCTCAGTGACCCTACAGTGTATGGGGCTCCGGAGCAGGCGGACGGTCACTGCACCTCTTATAATAAAGCTGCATTGATAGAAAAAGCTTCCATTTTGGACTCTGCTGATTGGTAAAGGGTTGTCTTCTCCGATGCGTCACATTTTCTGCTTCGTTGAATGGATGAACGTTGGTGAGAAACGTCAGAGAACAAACACCCTGCAACCATTGTTGGAAGAACACAAGCTGGTGGTGGCAGCGTTATGGTCTGGGGGACGTGGCATTCTCTGGGCCACTCATCCATGTGGAAGGCTCTCTCCACTGATTAGGGTATGAATCCATCCTTGTAGATCACTGTACCTCAACACACATACATCATCCTTGGGATCTTACATCAACACAATATACACGTCACATGGCTAGAAATGCGTGATATTGGCTGGAAGAGCATGACCAAGACTTCCAAGTTCTACCCTGCCCCCTAATTCCCCTTGAGCATCTGTGGGACCACCTCGATGGTCGTGTCCACTCTATGGATCCTCCCCCACGCCTCCTCCAGCAGCTGTGGGACCACCTCGATGGTCATGTCCATTCTGTGGATTCTTCCCCACGTCCCCTCCAGCTACTGTGGGACCATCTCGATGGTCGTGTCCACTCTATGGATCCTCCCCCACGCCCCCTCCAGCAGCTGTGGGACCACCTTGATGGTCATGTTCATTCTGTGGATTCTTCCCCACGTTCCCTCCAGCAGCTGTGGGACCACCTCGATGGTCGTGTCCACTCTATGGATCCTCCCCCACGCCCCCTCCAGCAGCTGTGGGACCACCTTGATGGTCATGTCCACTCTGTGGATTCTTCCCCACGTCCCCTCCAGCAGCTGTGGGACCACCTCGATGGTCGTGTCCACTCTATGGATCCTCCCCCACGCCCCCTCCAGCTGTGGGACGCACTGCAGTCAGCATGGCTCTGCATACCTGGGACAACCTACCAGGACCTTTTATGGAGTCTCCCCCTATGCTGTCTAGCTGCTGTCCGTGCTCCACACTACGGTTACTCTGGATATTAGCTGGTGGTCATAATAATCTGACCTACCGTGTGTCACCTCTGACCTGAAAAGTTCTTAGTTGACAAGAGGAACCTTGGGCTGCGAGCCTGTAACTGTCACATAGAAATACATTTATTAAAAACTGTTTTTTTACATTCTTTGTTTGCAGTACAAAGTCGTCTTTAACCTCTTAAAGGCCGCAGCCGAGCACTGCGGCTTGCAGTAGGAGTGCATTGCAGTGCCACACAGTGCAGTCAGTGTAGTAGCAGTAGCCCTACATTTATTATTATTTTTTTAAAATATTTTTGCAATAAATCTTCTGCCACTAGTGCAGAGTGTGTATGTGTATGTGGACGTCGGGTGAGAATGCTTGTATGCATGGCTGGCTTTATAAATGATCCTGGCACCTTTCTGTCGTCCTCTTGGTCAGAAGCGCTCACCCGCTGCCTGCATCGCTTCCATTCCTGCGCCTCCTGATAGCGATCAGTCACAGCCGTATCTGCTTCCATCACTGGTCTGACCTGCAGCTCTGGCTTCTATTTTCTGCCTCGTTTTTCCGGGCAGTCGACCTCCGTCCTGCTAAGCTTGTAAGTGCCTTTACACGCAGCAGCACCGTGCGGACATCTGCGTACAGAGGAAAATCGCATCTTTTACCTGTACAAACCGCGAAACGGGACTGCGGCAGTGCATGGCGACTTCGCACGCAGTTCTGGCAGCCATATTGGTGGTCACCCAGCTATATTATGTTATTAAAACTACTCAAGTACTCTGCGTGTTTTTTTAATTTATTTTATGGTTTTTCTGTTCCCTGCAGGAAATTAAGAAGGACGCCGAACCAAAGGAGGAGACTATACCTAAGAGGGAAAAATCTGGAAACGTCGCCAGCCTGGTGCAGCGGATGAGTGTGATCGGGATTCCTGGCATGGGACCACCGCCTCCAAACAAGTCCCTCAAGAAAAGTATGGTCTTCTGTAATGAATATTCATACAAAACCAGTGGTAGCATCCCGGCAGGAGTGAGCCGGATACTGGGCTATGCCTGAAGGGGTGTCTGGGTCTTGCTTCGCCCCCTCAGGCCCTGCACTAGTTTGTGGGTCCAGGGGCATTCATGAGGAGAACGCTCCCTCCTTTACAATGGCTGACCGGCTGCTGTGGATGCGCATGTGTACAGCACCCTGTCAGTCCTGAGAATGGGGGGGGGGTCCTCCTGGTGAATACACTTAAATGATAATCTATGTGCATTCTGTCTGCTGCTAGGAGCCATTTTTGTGCCCTTCTGTCTCATAGTAGCCCAGACCTGTAGCTGTAATGTGCTGCCCGTACATAGCGGGCCTACAGCTAATAAGACGCATTGGCCCTCATTGCCTCACTACTAGACATATTGAAGGATTTTGTGATTTCTTTCTAATATTCCATTTTCCTCTGTGTTCACATCCATGTATGAATATGTTGTCTGCTGCGGGCGTGATCCCACCCGCTTTAACGGCCTGCTCCGTCTCGTGGGTGGGGGGGACTTTCAGTCTATATCTTTTGGTGGAAACTTTTTGCACAAGCTGAGATATAGAGTCTCTATAACCTCTTGGGTCCTTGCGGCTTGGAGAGTTTATCCGTATTGGCAGCTGCTCCTCTGTCTGGCGGTATATACTGTATACAGCATATACTGTAAGCTGCGTCGTAGGTTGTTAGGGAGGTGTTCTGAGATGGGCAAAGGAAAATGTAAGGACTCTAACCACAAAGTATATTTCCATCCTATGTCGTCTTCTGGTCCTTGCTGACAAATCTGATTGTTGCGTGGTACCTGAAAAAGATGACCTCCTTCGCAGTAAACGGGTCTGTAGCTCCTCGAGGCCGACCGCTTTCACTTGGGGCTTTGGCTGGGCAGTGCAGGAGGTATGTGTGTTGAGGTACAGTGTGCCCCCCACGCCTTATGATTTTCCCCTTTTCCTTCTAGAATCCAAGAAAAGGCAATGTAAAGTGGTATTCGAATACATTCCACAGAACGAGGACGAACTGGAGCTTAAAGTGGGAGAAGTCCTGGAAATCACAGAGGAGGTGAGCCGCGTGGGGTGTTGGCTGCAGTTATTACTATCGGGAGCTTGTGTTATGTAGGTGATATATTCAGTAGTACTAGGTCATCTCCATCTTGGTGACAGATCTGCTGAAAGGGACATTGCTGGCATATCGCTAGGATATACCATCAATGTTAGATAGGTGCGGCTTCCACCTCTGGACCTGCTTCTGTCTACAGTATGGGGCTCCAAAGGAGAGCAAACGGCGCACGCACAGCTTGCTGTGCTTTCCATTTGTCACTATGGGGGTTCTGAAAATAGTTGAGAGCCCCCTGCCATTTTTGGGAGTCCTATAGCGGTGCATGGGGTGTGACTGTACATGTGCGGCTGCTCTCTGTTTACTTATGGGGTCCCAGACCTGCACCTATCGGTCGTTGATGGCATATCCTATCATGAATACCCCTGACAGGTCCCGTCTCCATAAGCTGATTTCAAGGGGTTCCACTGAGAGGACCCCAACATCATGTTATCGTCTTGAAGAGCCTTTGTGAAGGATTAGATTCTGACCATCCATATCTATGCCCTGGCCTGGACACCTTCATGGAATGGCGCTCCTTTCTGCAGCTCTTATGAATGTATATCTAGACACCCCTAACTAAGCACCGTCCATAGCTCTGCCACTTCAGCATCCGTCAGCTCTGCTCAACTTTTTCAGCATGTGGGTTACAGAACCCATATACTTTCTATGGGTCCGCACGGAACTGAGCTGATGACAGCTCTGCTACATCTGCAGTAAACAAGGGGTGTGAGGCGCGTGCAGTCTGTGTACTAAGGAGGATGATACTACTTGGTTTTTCCATTCCTTCTGTACGTGTTTCCTCTGCAGAAGACGATGATATATATTTTCCTCTGTGCTTCCTCTCCTCCACTGTACGTCGCTGCACAGGTGAGCAGAGCGGACCACCGATTAGACTGTGACGCTGACTGACAACATGGTGGTGCTGGAGGATTTAATTTGAGCGTAATTAATATGGATTGCATGATTAAATAGAGCAGGAGAAAAAGGGACCCCCCTTCTCGTGATCGCTATCCAGTGAATAGAGGAGAACCCCTTTTAGTTTTGATTTTTTTTTTTTTGCCGTCATAAAAACTGGGCGAGAAATGGTTTCGATCAGAATAGATGATTTATTAGAAATCGCTTGGTTAGTGGGCGATGAGTGCGGTTTTAAGTCGTGCCTCTATAATTAAGTAGCAGTTGGGCAATGTGGCGTTTGGGCCTAGACTGGAGTGACTCAGTAAATAATCGGCCGGTCACCCCCTGCCCCGGTCCCTCGGGGATCTGGTCTATGTGCACTTTGCTGGCAGTCAACCTGGTGATCTGTGTCGGATTCCAGCTCTGCAGCCTTCCTCAGGGTAATACGCAACACATGGTGATGGGACTGTCACGTCTACCCCTCGATGTGCCACTTCTTCTAATCTTTCTTGTTCCCATTCCTATTTTGCTGTGTAAGTTCATGCGGTAGATAGTCACCGTATAAGTAGCTGACAGTTGGGGAAAGCCATTACGTCTGTGGCCATCTATAGGCTGGGCCTGCTGCTATTAGTAGAAGCATAGCCGCTCTGAACTCCTCGTTGTGGTCATGGGAGTTGTCTGAGACTTGCAGGGGCTTGTGGCCATGCTATATTGCAGGGGCTAGCCTAGGAAAAGTATCCCTATGCAATGACTAATGCGGTGACGGCTAACGTCCAGCACTCCAGGTGTTGTAAAACTACGACTCCCAAGATGTATGCTTGCTTGGATGTTCTCAGAACTCTAAAGAAATCAATGGAACACGCTGAGAGTCGTAGTTTCACCACAGCTGGTGTGCGGGGAGGAGGCACAGATAGTAGCCAAATTGGGTGCCATTTTCATATTGATAAAGGGGTTCTCCGGGATTTTGATATTAATGGACTATCCTCTGAATAAGTCATCAATATCAGATCAGTGGGGGAGCGACTCTCCACCTTTCAGCAGGGGCCTGACATAACCTAGGTGCAGCTCAGCACCCTTCATGTGAGTGAGCCTGAGCTGCAATACCAAGCACGGCCACTATCCAATGTACGGCGCTGTGAGGAGGCTGCAGCTCTCACTGCTTCATTGTCTGCCCTGTGGACGTACCTTCTAATGAGATGGGCATTAGTGTCGTGCAGACTTCCAGCTTCTGGGTGTAAACTAAGATGTTTCTATTCCCTAACAGCAAGCAGAGATTTAAAAAAAAATAGGAACAATGTAAACAAAATTAAATTCAGAAATTCCTGGGTCTTGTGAAGGGTAAATTGCAGAATCCCAGGAGTTGTACTTACTGACGGATGTTGTGTTCTTTATCGAGGTCGAGGAAGGCTGGTGGAGCGGGACCACTAATGGACGATCGGGGCTGTTTCCATCCAACTTTGTGAAAGAAATGGAGCTGTCAGACGACGGAGAGAGTCAGGAAAGCTCTGAAGACCCAGGTAACGTCTTGCTTCGGGTCCCCCGCTGTCAGGGAAGGCAGAAGGGTTTGTCACCCCTGCTGTATTTTCTGTTCTAAAGGCGAGTTCACATTGGCGTTACGGAATTCAGTTACAGGGACGGCTGTTGGCAGGACTTTTTTTTTATTTTATTTTTTTTATTTGTGCCCATAATCCTGTATCAACGGAATACCTCATAAGGAGTCAGTTTTGCACTCTGTCCTAAAATTCTGGAACCTATAACAGAATTCCATAACACCAATGCGAACCCGTGCTTAGATGCACAGCGCGCTGCCTCTAGTGGTTGCGGTGGGTGATCACATAACCCCTTCCCACTGACCTTTTGAGGGGGACAGTATTAGGCTACCTGCACATGGGTGCAGGTAGTCTTGCAGAAATATAGCACAATTTCTGTTTTTTAGCACCAAATTTTTACCCCAAAAAATTGCGGATTTAATGCGGTTTTGCTGCAGAGCTCACCCTTGCATTGAAGAATTGACATGACAGATCAATTTCTGCACTGAATGAAAAAAGCAAAGTGTACATGAGATTTGTTTAATGTCAAAAATTTTGCTGGTGCCGAGTCCGACTTTGGGGCTATTTCCATAGTTCCCATAGCAGTAAATGGAGCTGTGGCCATGCATGCACGGTGCGCTTTCCATTCACCGCTGCAGCACTTCCAAAGACAGCTGAGTGCGCTCGCTCTGCTATGTTTGGAACTTCTATAGCAATGAATGAAGAGCACACTGCGCTTGCGTGGTGCGCTCTGCTTCACTGTGGGAACCCACTTTGGAGATAGGTGCGAGTCCCACCTCCAGCACCCGCTCCTATCTAACATTGAAGGCATATCCTAGCAATATGCCATCAATGTCCCACATGGGAATCCCTTTAAAAAACAAACAAACAAACCCCCCCACCCAAAAAACAAACAAAAAAACGGATTACTTAGGGTACATTCACACGTCCGTAGTGCATTGCGGATCTGCAATACACCCGGCCGGCACCCACATAGAACTGCCTATTCTTGTCCGCAATTGCAGACAAGAATAGGACTATTTTTTTGCGGAGCCGCGGCCCGGAAGTTCGGGGCCGAAGCCTGGAAATGCGGATGTGGAGAGCACATATTGTGCTCTCCGCATCTCTTCTGGCCCCATATAGAATGAATGGGTCCGTTCCCGATATTGCGGAACAGATGAGGACCCATTTGCGGACGTGTGAATGGACACTTGGGGCTCATTCAGACGGCCATATGCTATCTGCAAAAATGCGGATCCGTTTTGTTTGCGTATTCGATGCTGACCCATTCACTTCTATGGGGCCCTTTTCTATTCCACGGTTCCGCAAAACAAATGAAACCTGTCCTATACTTGTCCGTGAAAATCAGGACATGGCCCCATTGAAGTCTACGGGTCCGCAAAAATACTGAATGCTATCCGTTTTTTTGCGCATCCGCAAAAAAATGGATAGCATTCAGTATGTTTGCGGACAGCATACGGCTGTCTGAATGAGCCCTTAGACGGAGACCCGATTACCCTAAATTGAACGTGTCCCGTGTATGAAAATGTACACACCATGTCTGTTTTACAATTTTTTATTTTTTTTTCTCATATGAATAGTCTCAAAAAATTCTTAAAGCATAAATGATGTGTAATTTAAAATAAGAAAATCAACCCGCTTTGTTCTAGGAAATAAAAATAAAATCACCTCGCCAGCCCAACAAACAAAAACTTGTAGCCAATATACGAACGTGTGTTAAAAATGATGGCGGACTGGGCCTGGTCCTGAAATACCCGTGTTAACTATTAGCACGCTCTATCCGTCAGGACACCGGCGGGAAGCGCTCCTCCCTGTGCCCGGGGGTCTTATTACTTGCAGCGTAGACTGTGATCAGCCGTAGACCACTTACCAGCTCTCACCGCATCTGCTTTCTCTTATCCTCTCATCTCCTGGCAGATTGTGGATTTAACCCTTACACGTACCCCTCCGAAGTTCATGTCATGCCTGCAGGCCAGCCTCTTGCATTAGGAGGGATCTTGGGCAGACGAGGCTCGCCCGGAAATCAATACAATGTAGTCATTGCATATGTTTTGAATTGAGCTGGCAGCGTTTGTTCTGCGTGGCACCTTTGCCAAATATTTGCCCAGTTAAAGCATTACTAGAGCAGCGCGCGTCGCCGCCCTGCCTCCTAATGAGTCCTAGGATCACTCACTAAGTTCCTGTTGTCAGCACATCCGGGCTGAAGGCTTGCACGCAGCTTCAGGGCCTGGCACAGGGAGCCTGTAACGTTACTGGGTTTCTGTATTTTAATCACTGGCTTTCCCCAGCATTTTATATAATCGCCCTGTTTGCATTGAGGGGATTATAGAGCCGCTGATTGCACCCAGTGTCCGGACGCCACCTTTACCTATTGATCGGTGACTGCGAGCTGCACCCCTTGTTGATCAGTACCACTTCTTTTCATCTCCCAAGTGTTTTCCATTCCTAAAGATTGGGAGGTGCCGATTAGCACTTGGGAAGTTCATTGCATCATGCTCTTCTACTATGCCAGATTGTCTGGGAGCCTCTGAAATTACTCGCTAGGCAGATGCTACCGGGTTGAGCCTCCTTCATCTCTCCTAATTTCAATGGGAGCTGTATAAATTGCAGTGAGCTCCCCCTAGTGGCGTCCTCAGGAAGCCAGAATATTTGGGGAATTCCCATTTTACACACTTATGGCATATCCACAGGGCATGACATAATTGCCTGATAGATGCAGGTCCCAGCTCTGGGCCATTTACCCACCAGGGTCCCCTGAAACCCCGTTCAGCCAGGTGAGGCTGCCGCATCAAACGCAGAGTGATTGGAGGTGGCCATTCACAGCAAAGAGGGACAAAGGTGTGTGACCTATAGATGGGTGCGGATTACAGAGGTGGGGCCTACATCCGTCAGACAGTTACAGCTGAGATTGGAATACCCCTTTAATTCTGTATGTACTCTGCTGGCACTGTATATGTAGGACATTACTAGCAGTATTGCCCTGTTTATGGGGGACACCCTGCAATCAGTGTTCTTCCCCTGCAGGCATGGGGAGCGCTCCGCCATCTCTGGTTAGTTTACCAGCCCTGTTTATTGCAGACATGCCATTGCGTTTTAGAACCCGCAGCATGAGATCAGACATGCGCCTACGTAAGTACGGGGAATGAGGGTATGGTTTTGCTTTACGGCACTGCTGCGTTACTCACCATTCCTGGACTGTGATGAGCTTGGTGATGACCCCTACAGTCCAGTTAGGAAACAGGATAACTAAGGGGGGAAGGAGGGGTGACTTTCATATGGTAGTACCCTCTGCCGGGAAATGAGAAGGAAGCAGTGGCATACAAGCAGCACACCCTTTGCCATGCTTGCTGGAGCACATGCCCAGCAGACCAGAACATATGCCAGCTGCTTATGACGCAGTCCTGTAACCCCGTGCAATCTGGACTAAAACAATGGGCTATATTTTATAGGCTTAATTCAATAAGAAATGTCCCGATTATCTGTGCCCGGTGACCCAGAGATCACAATAAAGCAGCCCCCCTCCCTCGTGCCCAGCTTTCCCATACAACAGATGGCACGTACTGCACTTTCTGCTTTGCTGTGTCGTAAGCCAATGACTGTGATATGAAACAGCAGACAAAGGAGCAGCCAGGGATAGGGAAGGGGGGCGGCCGGACAGTAGCTGCGTAATATGGCATTTCGGCTAGTGGATCAACACTTGGATGTCTAACCAGTCAGACCAGTACCAGTGTGGAAGCGTTTCTGCCAATCACCATGATGGCAGAGCTTAAAAACCAGCTATCATCCTGTGGCAGAGCATGCTGGGGGTCGTAGTTTCCCAACAGCCAAGAAGACGCATGTAAATTGAGACCTCCATCTTGCAGAGCATTGCTAGAACTCCTGCCATCTGTCAAAAAAGAGAACTGAATACAAGCAAGAGACGGACGTGCACGACACGTTATCAAGTCATTGATTTGGACCCTTCATGTATGGTAATTCCACAGGATAAAAAAAATCCATCCTGGTGGTGATCACAGAGGTGCGCTGCTCGTTACAGTTCTCATGTAATAGACCATGCCTAGGTATGAAGGGTGTATCCTACCTTTTACGCGGCCCCAATAGAAGTGAATGGAAAGAGCCGCACGCATGCAGCCGTGTCTTCAGTTATTCTGCACCTGGATGTGTCGACTGCCTCACTAGACGGGCCGGGGATCCCGATCGTCACATCGGGTCAGGTTACCAGAGGTGGGACCCAATTCAGTGAGAGGTACCATACATGTCTAAGACGCAGTTACAGCCCTCAATGATTGGATATCAATGATGCACACGTCGATCAGCACTCATTTAACGGGTCTGTTCCTGCTTAGGACTCTTTTTGGTTCCACGTGAAAGCTGCGATGTCCCGACAGACATGCTTTGCTGCCTAACGGCCTGATAATCTGCATGTGTAAAAGGGCCCTTAGTTTGGAGTGCCCCTTTAAAGGCTCTTGATATTCATGTGTTTTTTTTTTTTTTCTTCAGCAGAACCTGCCGCTGCCTCTGTCGCCTCCCCTGCATCTCCCATAATGTCTCCAGCCGTTAACCCCGAAGTGCCTCCTCTGTCTGTGGCACAGCCAAAGAAAGTAATGGGAGTCGGTTTTGGAGACATTTTCAAAGAAGGCTCTGTGAAGCTTAAAACGCGGATACCCAACCCTGAACCCGACGTGAAGAAGCCTGAGAAGGTAAATGGGCTGAATGCGGTATGCAGTACCTGTATGTCAGGGGAGACGCGGCCTGCTATCACATGTCCGTAGTCCAGCGGACGGAGGGCGTTATCTCTCCTCCAGCATCGAGTCCTCTTTGGCATTCTGCTTTTAATGAATGATTGCATGGAAAATATTGGGGGGGAAAAGGCAAAAATCTGTTCTAAAATCTTGCTCCGCCCCCCACCCCCCACGCTGCTCTCTCCCAGCTTCTGTGATGGATTGTCCATTGGGGCCATTCTGATAGGTTTTCAGTTTTTGGCTTTACTCTTTTTCAGCCATCACCTACTCCAACACCACCGACAAAAGTAGCTCGCACTTTAAGTTCAGAGCCCTCCAGGACAGAAACAGACAGCAGACCTAAAGGTAGGTTTTATCTCTGTGTGATATATGGGTTGTAGGTGTCTGTATCTGACATCTGAACCGGCGGAGACTTGGTAAGTATTGCTTTGAGCTAAAGCCCTTCCTTCTTGGCGAGGGGATAGCTGCATGTGGGGTGGCCCAAAATATTATATGCCTTGTCTCTCTCCATCAAGACGATGTATTTACCTGGTAAAGGGCTTGGCCCATCTCTCACTTTGGGGTCATATCACTAGGATATGCCACCAAGGTCCGACAGGTGCTGGTCCCACCTCTGGGACCCCCACTTATCTCTAGAACAAGGCCTCCAAAGTGAAGGAGGATGCACCACACAAGCTCAGTCACCTCTCCATTTACCAGCGCTCAACTATTTTCGACACTCCCCTAGTGTGAATGGAGGGTGGGTGCGCTTGTGCTGTGAGCACTCGTTCACATTGGGGGCCTTGTTCTAGAGAGAACTGCAAATCCTAGGGATATGCCACCAAATGGGCCAAGCCCTTTAAATCCCTCATTGTTCCTCGGCCACCAACCAGTGCTCCCTGTTTACTAGGCTGAAGCTTTGGTACATGGGACGGCTGCAGCCAGTTGCTGGCCTCAGAGTTAGACCTGATTGGATGGGAGTTTTGTTTATCTGTCTGGAATGTTCTTTACATTTCATATACTTCTTCTCAGAAGCTTATAGTTGTTTGGAAATCTATAAACTGTAAGAATCTCTTGGCAGTTTTCTACACAATGGACACTTAATTTTGTTTTATTAGAAATTCATGGTTTGTCGGATTATATGGTTATTTACTTCTGCTCCCAATTATTTCACATCCTAACAGCCAAAGAGATGTGTCGGGCGCTGTACAACTACGACGCGACCAATGATGATGAGCTTAGTTTTAAAGATGGTGACATCATCCACCTAATAAGTAAGGTAAGTTTTTGACTTTGGTTTAAACATCAAAAGGTTTCACTTGTCCAGTAGATAGGCGAAAGATGCTGTCAACTGGAATACTGGTCTGTGCAAGAATAAAAGGGAGGGGGGGAGGCGTGTGTTAGCAAGCTACCCTCACTTAGCCACACCTGGAAGAGGAACCTTACTTACCTGCTTCCTGGCACTGGCTCCTTGCTCCTGCACCGCCTGGCTCCCTCGCCGGAAATTTGCAGTCAATCACTGGCTGTGGAGGTGACCGGATCTTCTTGCATCTTGTGACCATTTGTCATAATGTAAGGGGAGGCGGTCACCGCCGCAGGCAGTAATTGGCTGCAGGTGGCCTCAAACCAGTTGCTCACAGCGTGGGAGCCCAGCAGAGCATCGCAGGCCTGCAGGATGGGGAGCAGGTAGGTAAGCTTCTCTTTACAGGTCTAGCCATGGGGAGGGCTTGCCTAAATTCTTGGGCAACCCCTTTAAGGATGTGTTATGCGCCGCTATAGTTCACTATTATGAAATCCATATTTACCCTCTTATTTTCATGCTGTGTTCTCAGGACACAGGAGATCCGGGCTGGTGGAGAGGTGAGCTCAACGGAAAGGAAGGAGTTTTTCCTGACAACTTTGCTGCTATAATCCAAGATTCTGAAAAGGAAGTAAGTGGAACACAAGTAACTTTAGATCAAAGGCTTTTATAAAAAAAAAAAAAAAAAAATAATATATACACACACACACACTCTTAGTAAAAAAAAATGAATTTGCTATTGTGAGGTTGCCAAAAATGACTTTTTTTATTTTTTATTTGTGTGTTCATCTGAGGGGTTAGGTCATGTGGTATTTTTATAGAGGAGGTTGTTTCGGACGCAGTGATAACTAATGTCAACCTTTTTTTTTTTTCCCTATTTTTTACAATTTTCTTTTTTACTTTATTTTGGGAAAAGGACATCACAGCAGCGCGGGGACCCAATGCCCCCCCTTCCCACATGTCTCTGGCCTGCACGTACCGCGGCTGCAGGGGTTAACGCTCAGGCATCGGTGATTTCACCGATGCCGGCGCATACAGCAGGGGTCCGGCTATCAGTGACTGCCGGACCTCCTGCACCCGCCCGATCACCATGACGTAAATGTACTTCTCTGAGCTTTAAGTCACGTCAAGAGATGACGTACCTGTACGTCATTCAGCGTTAAGGGATTAATATCTTGTGGCTTGGTGGACCCATTTATTACATTAGCAGTTGCAGGGTTAACCAGTAGAGGGAGACATCTGAAATATGTCAAATATTGTACATTGCAAACCCTTGCAGGCAGGGCCCTCTCTCCTTCTGCACCAGTTTGTAACTCGTCTTGTTCATGCTTAGTGCAATTGTCTATATTATGTATGTGCACCCCTTATCATATGTACAGCGCTATGGAATGAATGTTGCTTTAATAATAAATAATATTATAGGAGGCCTGTAAGGCATTCATAAGGGGGTTGTATTTCCAGCGGGTTAGCCGTCATAAAACAAAATCTAGAAACGCCTTGAAGCTGCTTTAAAAATCAGTTGTGGAGACGGAAATGCGGTTTGTCGAGTCTTCTACCCTTGAGAATGAGACTTTGTTTGGCAGCGCAGGTAGCCTTATAGGAACATTTACTGCATACCGCTGACAAACACTACTTTCCCAGGCAGAAGTACTTTGAGTCTGGGGAGGGCTCTGGCAGGTTGCTAGCTAGAATAGTACGGGCGCAAGATGGACCTTCCAGGGTGCGGACTATTCAGAATGCTAAAAGTTCATTGGTCACTGCTGATATTGATATACTGTCAGTGTTTCACACTCACTACAAGCATCTATATAAGTCCAATTACGTTTGGGGGACAGGCTCCTGGAGGAAGGAAAATTAGTGGCCCACATTATAAAGTGTAGATCCCCTATAGTTGTATGCCTACAATTCACTTAATTAGTAGGGTTTGGCGCAAGTGCTGGGAGCTGTTGTCCATAACGGGTTTCACCCAGGCTACACCGCTCTGGAAAAACCCTCAGTTGCCTGAGATATTCCGCCTGGAAGGGTTCTCCCCGCGGAAGAAGGGAGGGGCATTCTTTTATCCGCTGCAGAAAGACAGGGAATTTAAGTTATTTGATCAGTTTAGAGAGTAGTTTTCTCTTCCTCGTACTGCCTTCTATCAATTTCTCCAGTCGCAGGCCAAATCTATCCCAGTGACCTGTGTGAGGGTTCCACTCTTGCAACAAATTCTTACTAGGTCCTCTACGAAAGGGTTGATCTCGTCAATATATAGAAATCTTTTTGTAAAGTCCATAGGAAAGGGATCACTCCCGGTTAGGCAGAGGTGGGAGGAGGATGTCCGCCCTGTTTCGGATGAACAATGGATTAAGATACTGGCTCTGACACCGCAACTGCCGGTATGTGAGGGACATCGCATGTCCCGATTGTTGCTGATCCATCGAGTATACAGAACCCCATCCTTCCTGTTCAAAATTGGGGTTAGAATGGATGCCTCCTGCCCCCGGTGTGGGCGAGGACCTACATCTCTAATACACATGTCTTGGGAGTGTGATGAGCTCTCGAGCATCTGGACAGAGGTGTTAAAAAGTATTAAAGATGCATACCAAATTGAGGTGCCGGTTGCTCCTAGGGCCTGTCTACTGAGGGTGGTGAACATAGTGAGTCATGAGGTGCGTCTTGGGGTGCAACGCCTGTTATTCCAAGCCCAGAAACTAATAGCTCGATACTGGATTTGCCCACAGCCTCCCTTGGTTGAATTCCTTAACAGGATGAATGATATACTCCATATAGAAAAGGGGGGTGTATATAAAGAGGAAGTGTGAAGCCAAATTTGCGGCAATGTAGGACAAGTGGTTCTCCGCGGGGCCTTAGTTCTCCCCCCCTCCTGGGTTTGTCTAGACTGCCCTTATGTTGGTGGGGGGCAGACCGGGCTGAGTTACTGGAAACCAGTATTTGTGTAGGAGTCGGATATGACAAGAATCGAACCAGGTTGGACTGATGAGTGATTCGGGAGCCCTGACTAAGTGGCTAGGCATGGTTATGGGCAGGTCCGACACGCGTACATGGGAGAGGGATGTTTTTACTGACTGCCAGATAGACAGTATGATGAGATGTGATACGGTACAAATGGCGAACTGTCTTTGCTAGGGCGTGGGGGGATTGGGAGTAGAGATGAGCGAATCGACTTCGGATGAAACATCCAAAGTCAATTCCCATAAAACTTTGTTCTAATACTGTACTTGTACTATCTGTAAAGGTGTCCTTATTATTTTGTATAATTTTGAAAAAGCTGTCTAACCCCTTCCCGACCAGCACTGTAATAGTACGGCACAGCGGGACATGACTTGCAGGAGCTGCGCCCGCCCGATTAGCTGCAGGGGACCGGCTGTTCCCGTTAGCCGGACCCCTGCAGTATGCGCCATCATCGGTGAAAACGCCAATGACTGCACATTAACCCCTTCTATGCCGTGGCCAGCGCTGACCGCGACACAGAAGGGGTTTGCTGCGGGTGAGGGAGCCCATCTGGTCCCTGCGTTGCTGTGGTGCGGACACTATGGGTGAGAAGGCAGCCCCATGCCGTGCAGAGGCTGCCCAATGGCTTGTACGGCATCGGGATCTTCCTTCTACGGGTGCCAAGGAGATCAAGCCCCAGGCCCTGTTTCCTAGGCAACCTGTTAGTGTATTACTCTGTGTAATACACTAACGGGCAATGCATTACAATACAGATGTATTGTAATGCACTGCAGAGGGGATCAGACCCCCAAAAGTTAGTCCGAAATAAAGTAAAGTTAAAAAAAAAAAAAAAAATGGAAAAAAACGCCCCTTTTCCCCTGATTTTATAATAAAAAAATTGAAAAAAAGAAAGAAAACACATACATATTGGGTATCGCCGTGTCCGTAATGACCAGCTCTATAAATAGATCACATGATTCACCTTGTCTGAAACTCCATAAAAATAAAATAAAAACTGTCCAAAAAAAGAAATAACAAAGTGCAACACCAAGCGATCAAAAAAGCATATTTCCCAAAAAATGATACTAATAAAAAAAATTAGCCCCTACATGAGAAAATAGCTCAAAAAAATTCAAGAAAACCTATAGCTCTCAGAACATGGAGAGACTAAAACAATATTTTTTTTTAGTTTCAAATATCCTATTGTGTTAAAGTGAAATAAAATGCAAAAAAGTATACATATTGGGTATCGCCACATCCGTAACAACCAGCTCTATAAAAATATCACATGACCGAACCCCTTAGGTGAACACCATAAAAAATAAAAACTATTAAAGACATTTTTGTCACCTTACATCACAAAAATTGCAAAACCAAGTGATCAGAAAGGTGTATGGTACTATTTTGTGGAGACACTAAAATCATTTTTTTTTTTTGCTTCAAAACGGTTATTGTGCTAAAGTGAAAAAAATCAAATAAAAAAGTAGACATGTTGGGTATTGCAACGTCTGTAACAACCTGCTCTGTAAGAATACCACATGACCTAACCCCCCAGGCGAACACTGTAAAAAAATAAAATAAAAACAGTGCCAAAAAAGGTGTATGCCCACCAAAATAGTATAAATCAAACCGTCACCTCATTCCGCAAAAAATGAGATCCTACCTAATACAATCGGTCAAAAAATAAAAAAGCTATGGCTCTATGGAGACACTAAAACTTTATTTTTTTTTTATGCTATTTTTGTAAAACTTAAATAAGAAAACGTATAAATATTGGGTATTGCCACGTCCGTAACGTTCTGCTCTATAAAAATATCACATGACCTAACCCCTCAGATGAATGCTGGAAAAATAAATAAATAAAAACTCTGCCAAAACTACAAATTTTTTTTTTTTTTTTTGGTCACCTTGCCCCATAAAGTGTAATAATTGTCCAAAAAATCATATATACACCCAAAAATGGTACCAATAAAAACGTAAACTCTTCCTGCAAAAAAACAGCCCCAGCACAAGACGATCAGCAAAAAAATAAAAAAATAAGGCTTTCAGAAAATGGAGACACAAAAACATAATATATTTTTCATAAATGCTTTATTATGTAAAACTGAAACAAAGAAGGTATTTGACATCATTGTGTCCATAATAACCCGCTCTATAAAAATAGCACATGATTTACCCTGTCAGATGAATGTTGTAAAAAATAAAAACAGTGCCAAAACAGCCATTTTTCGGTTGCCTTGACTCACAAAAAACTTAATATAGAGCAATTAAAATTCATATGTACCCCAAAATAGTACCAATAAAACTGGCACCTTATCCACTAGTTTGCAAAATGGGGTCACTTTTGGGGAGTTTGTACTCTAGGGGTGCATCAGGGGGGCTTAAAATGGGACATGGCCTCTAAAAACCAGTCCAGCAAAATCTGCCTTCCAAAAACCATATGGCGCTTCTTTCCTTCTGCGCCCCGCAGTGTGCCCTTACATCAGTTTACAACCACATATGGGGTGTTTCTGTAAACCGCAGAATCAGGTTATTAAATATTGAGTTTTGTTTGGCTGTTAACCCTCGATGTGTTAAAGAAAAAAAAAGGATTAAAATGGAAAATTTGCCAAAAAAGTGAAATTTCATCTCAATTTTCCTTTAACTCTTGTGGAACACCTAAAGGGTTAACAAAGTTTGTAAAATCTGTTTTGAGTAGCTTTAGGGGAGTAGTTTCTACAATGGGGTAATTTATGGGGGGTTTCCACAAAGTGACTTCAGTCCTTTTTAAAAAGTGGGTTTGTGAAATTTTCTTTAAAATTGTAAGAATTGCTTCTAAACTTCTAAGCCTTCTAACGTCCTAATTTTTTTTAATGATATTTACAAAATAATGCGAACATAAAGTAGACATATGGGGAATGTTAAGTAATAAATATTTTTAGAGATATCACTATCTGTTTTAAAAGCAGAGAAATAGAAATTTTGAAAATTGCTAATTTTTCTAAATTTTTGGTACATTTTTGATTTTTTTTCCATAAATAAAGGCGAAATGTAGTGACTCAAATTTAGGACTATCATGAAGTACAATGTGTCACGAGAAAACAATCTCAGAATGGCTTGGATAGGGTACTTTCACACAAGTGTTTTTCTTTTCCGTCCTAGGGGCTCAATACTGGAAAATAACTGATAAGTTTCATCCCCATGAATTCTGAATGGAGCGAAATCCGTTCAGGATGTCTTCAGTTCAGTCACTGAACGGCGTTTTGGACGGAGGAAATACCGCAGTATGCTGCGGTTATATTTCCGTCCAAAATTCTGGATCAGTTGCCGAAATGCCGGATAAAAATGTATTAGTGCCGTATCCGGCATTAAAAATACTGCAATGCCGGAATCCGTCCGGTAAAAAAAATGTGAAGAAAAAATATATAACTGATCAGATGTCATCCGGAGAGACTGCAATGCATTTGTAAGACTCATCCAGATCCGTCTACAAATGCTGTCCGTTTGCGATGGAACTGCTTGCCGGATCACTCTGCCCCAAGTGTGAAAGTAGCCATAAATAAGTGTTCCAAAGTTATTACCACATAAAGTGACAAATGTCGGATTTGCAAAAAAATGGCCTGGGCAGGAAGGTGAAAACTGGCCCGGGGTAGAAAGGGTTAATAAAAACTGATATAAAAATAAATAACAGTGCTCCAGACTAAAAAAAAATACCTAATTGCCATTAGCTACTGAACTGAAAAGTTAGTCGCCAAATTTAAATGCATATAATTATAATTAAAAAAGACATGGAGAAGATGGCAGCAGTTCGCCAGCTCTACATACAGCAGACTTCCTGCCAGAACTAGGAAACCTATTGGAGACTACAGCAACACATACCTCTTCCATCCATTGACCTCTCCTGTCATGTAGATGATCTCTTTCCTCTTCCCCTTTGTTTGACCCAGACCGCCATGACAGATTCTTTCAGCTGCATCTAGGCTCTGCAGAGTTTGTTAAAAACATGTTAGATTTCTTAAATTTTCTAAAAGCCTCCCCACATTTTCAACACAACCTCCCCACCCTGGTTTCCCACTAATGTCATCCTGCTGTCCCTCCCAGCCCTGTGACCCCAGTAGACATAGTACAAAACAAAAAGGGGGTCGGCACATCCCAATGCGCAGGGGCACGTCGCTATGGCTGAAAATACATGTAGAACAACACAGTGCAACAGCACTCTACAAACCAAATAAAGTACAAAGGTATATTGTATTATATTGCAAATGCTATGCTAATAAATTAGAGATGCTTAGCAAATATATTTTGTACACAATTATTTGAGGCCTTCTAAGCCTGAAGCCTATGAGGGTAATCGGCGGCGTGGCAGAGTACTATAATCTCCAGTGCCCGCCGCAGTATTGAACAGCAGAGCTGCAGCAGCGGGTCTTGTCGCCATTTGTAAATTCTAACTCGCATTGGCGACCATTTTGGTCGTCATCTGGAGCACTGAATAATAATAATAATCCAGTATTTGCCCTTGACTAGTGCTTTGGCTATTCAGCATCAAGCATTTAAAGTGGTCTTATATACTTGATGATCATAAGTGATTTTTATTCTTACAGAAGCCAAAGAAGCCCCCGCCACCTACAAAAAGCCCGGGTATGTACTACTTTTGTTTTTACATGTGCCAATTGTCTAATGATGTGAGTGAATAAGAGGCTGCAGTAGGATTCATCTCACAGGGAAAGCTATAGGGATATTACTATATGTAATCACATAATTACCGGGGAGTACCATGTGTGCCTAGATAACTTGCAGTGAGAGGCACAATGGCAGTACTGTCTGAATCTGTCATTTGAATAGAGAGAGAGAGTGAGGCAGTACTTTCTGTGTCTGTATTATTACATGGGGAGACATGGAGGCAGTATTGGCTGTACCCTCATTATTATGTGAATAGATAGAGAGGCAGTATTATCTGTTCCTGTATCATTTACATGGACAGGGAGGCAGTACTATCAGTACCCACATCATTACATAGAGAGAGTGGGAGCCAGTACTATCGGCACCTGCATCATTACATGGAGAGACAGGGAGGCAGTACTATCTGAACCTACATCATTTTTATGGAGAGCCAGGGAGGTAGTGCTTTCTGTACCTGTATCATTTACATAGTACTGCCTCTATGCCTCTCTATCTGTACCAATATCATTATATAGAGACAGGGAGGCAGTGTTAGCTGTGCCCACATCATTACATGGAGAGACAGGGAGGCAGTACTATCTGTGCCTATATCATTTACATGGAGAGGCATAGAGGCAGTACTATCTGTACCCATATCATTTACATAGATTGGCAGGGAGGCATTTCTATCTGTACCTATATAATTACATAGAGATACAGGGAGGCAGTACTATCTGGGCCCACGTGTTATACAGTGAGAGACAGGGAGGCAGTACTATCTGTGACCACGTGTTATACAGTGAGAGACAGGGAGGCAGTGTTAGCTGTGCTCACATCATTACATGGAGAGACAGGGAGGCAGTGCTATCTGTGCCCACGTGTTATACAGTGAGAGACAGGGAGGCAGTGTTAGCTGTGCCTAAATAATGTATATACAGGGAGAGACCTGGAGAATTATTCTGCCATTGCAGGCAGTACTGTTTTTGCAGATCGCTTTGCCTTCTACTGGCTTGTTCCTATGCAGTTGATGCAAAGGCACCATCATTCTGGTACATGGGGAGGGTGTAATATAAAGAAAAATAATTTAAGGAAATTGCTAGATTTGTAACACTCATGTTCTCATTATCCCAGTAGTGCCAAAGCCGGAGCTTCATCTAGGAGAGAAGAGGTTTACTCCAACAAAACCAGAAGAGAAAGGTGAGTGTGGGGGCGACTGTATAAGAGGCGGTAGTTTGCATGGTCACACAATTGATAAAAGACTTGTCTTCTCACAGACGGGGAGCACAGGAGCAGCTCCGGGAGGGGTTACTCATGTCACTGCTTCACGTATTCATGAATCAGTGTTAATTTGGCTTGATCAATTAGGTCAAAACATCTAAGAGTTTTCCATCTGAAATAATTGCTTCTTAATTGAAGGTTTTTCCTTAGCCCTTAAAGGGCCTCTTGGGGAATATTGACATTTTCGCAGTTGCCCAGTAGCCTACGTTGCGAAGCTGAGGATTTACACTTAACTTCTCCCCACTGCTCCGCTCTTCTGTGCTGCCTCCAGTGCGTCCTCTTTCCGGTCCCCACATTGTTTGTATCTGGTGCAGCATGGGCATGGTCGCGTGTTCGGCCACAGCCAAAAGTGCCACGTCACTGGCTGCAGTGGAGCATGTGGCCATGCTCATGCCGCGCCGGATGTAGACACTGCAGGGACCAGAACATGGATGCACCGGAGGCGGTATAGAAGAGCAGGTAAGTGTTAATCCTCATCTTAGAGAGGCAGACTGCTTGCAATTGCTAAAATTTCATTATAGCCGGAGAACCCGAACAAGTTTAAAGGGAATTTCCACCTTTTAACACTGTGATGCCTTCAAGTCCAAATTTCAGTTTATAAATTTCTCATAGTCTGTATAGCAGTCCAAATCCCCTGCATAACCAAAGCATCCTTGTTACCTGCAGTCACCACTAGAGGGAGCGTACTGCATGCTGTTAGACCAAGCTCCCTCTAGTGGTGGCCAGCACATTTTAACTGTCTGTGCAGGAGATCTGGTGCTCTGTATCAGGAAAAGCCGATCTTACCGCTATAATGAAGAGATTACATTCTATGGATAGCTTGGTCATCTAACCCCTTTCAGTACTGTAAGTACAATGGCAATCGATTGACCAGCACAGGCCCTGCTCCCAGCACCCCGGGTATAACTTCTGTTTCTCGCCCAGTTTCCTTGGGGGACACAGAAGACCTTGGGTATAGCTCATCTCCCTAGGAGGCGTGACACTAAGTGAAAGCTGTTAAGCCCCTCCTCCACAGCTATACCCTCAGCCTGGAGAGAGAGACTGCCAGTTTTTTGCTTAGTGTCCAAGGAGGCAAGACACTCCCTGCTCTGCAGGGCTGTTTTCTCCTTTGTTGTTTTTTAAAATTTTAGATTTTTACTTTCTTTTCTTTTTGTTCCAGAATACGGGACAACAGAGACGCACTAGACCTCTCTGTTTCTCCCGGGGTTGAGCTGCGCCAGTGCCGGTCATCCGCACTGCTGCCTCCCCCACAGAAGGCAAGGTGGACCAGGGCAGCCCAGCTCCCCTGCATCCCGCCAGCGTAAGGGTCGCCCGCACGCCAAGTCCCTCTTCCAGCGTCCTGCCACTACGGTGCCAGTAGCTGAAGGGGCGACCCTGCTGGAACGGACCGAGGGTGAAGACTGCTGTGGTGAGAGAGTGGCTTCTCCAGCCCTACGACCCCCTCCCCCCCCACCCCGGTCTCCTGCTTGGCTGACCCCCATGCTGGTCTGGCCATCCCCTCCCCCTATCGCCTTACCGGTGCGCAGGCATCCCTCCTTTGAGACGGCTCAGGGCCAGGGCCCTCTCCTGACTGCTGCGGCGTAGGGCCCTTATTTCCGGCCCGCGGGGTGGGCACCCGCGGCCGGCATGACTGCGGTTTTCCAGCAGACCCCGGCCGACCGCAGGTGCTCTCAGAGAGGCTGTCTTCCGGTCGGTCGGGCGCCGCAAAAATCTATCCCGGGCTCCTTCCTGGGCTCCCTGACTCTCCGGCCCGCGGGGTGGGCTCCCGCGGCCGGTATTATGCATGCGCCGCTCCGCTCCCTCCAGATCCCGGCCGGTACCTCCGGGCACCGCAAAATTTAGGCCCCGGCTTCGCGGCCTACTAGGCCGCAATATTCCGGCCTCGATTGGAGGGGGCGGGCATTCACAGGCGCGAGTTCTTCCCGCCGGAGGTCCCCCTGCCCCCAGGGGATCGCTGCACCGCCCTCAGGTCCGATCTGTATTAACCTTTTGGTTGCCGACGGCTCCCATCTGGAGGAGACCCTAGGATGGCTAGCCTATCTGTATTTTATGTTGGCTGCGCAGGATACTGCAGCCTGACCTTTGAGCGCTGGCCGTATGCCTGCCCCTATTCCATAGGTGGCATGTTGCGCTCCGTGGCACTGGCCAGGTATACATGTTCCCCTTCTAGGCGGACCCTTGCCTTCTCCTGGGGTACGGCGCTGGCCAGGTGCAGGCCGCCTTTTCTATAGGCAGAATTTGTCGCCCTCTCCAGTCGCGGTGCTGGCCATGTGCATGACCCCCCCATTATAGGCGGCATACTGCACTCTCTCTGGCTGCGGGCTGGCCTTGTGCATGACCCCCTTCTGTAGGCGGAATACTGCCCTTTTACTGCATACGATGCTGACCATGTGCACGACCCCCTTCCATAGGCGGAACGCTGCACTCTTGCTGGATTTGCTACGGCCATATGCGTGACCCCCTTCCATAGGCGGAACGCTGCACTCTCGCTGGATTCGCTACGGCCATATGCATGACCTCCTTCCATAGGCGGAACGCTGCACTCTCGCTGGGTTCGCTACGGCCTTATGCATGACCTCCTTCCATAGGTGGAATGTTGCACTCTCTCTGGCTTCGCTGCTGGTCATACGCATGACCTCCGTCCAATGGAGGACTGCTGCGCTCTCTCTCTCTGGATTCGCTGCCGGCCATATGCATGACCTCCGTCCATAGGCAGAAAGCTGCACTCTCGCTGGATTCGCTGCCGGCCATATGCATGAGCCGGCCATGTGCATGACCTCCTTCCATAGGCAGAATGCTGCACTTTCTGGATTTGCGGCCGGCCATACGCATGACCTCCGTCCATAGGCGGAATGCTGCACTCTCTCTGGATTTGCTGCCGGCCATGTGCATGAACTCCTTCCATAGGTGGATTGCTGCACTATCACTGGATTCGCTGCCAGCCATGTGCACGACCCCTTCCTTGGGTGGTGTGCTGCAATCACTGGAATCGCTGCCAGCAATGAGCATGTATCCTTTCCTCAGGCGGCATACGCACAACGCCACTGACTGTGGTTGTTTTCTCGCCAGTGCGTTGCTGGCCATGTGCATGTCCCGCATCCTTGACGGGGTGCTTGCATTTTTGCTGGATGCGATGACGGCCGTGTGCATTACCCCGCCCCTTTCTGGGTGGAATATTGCTCTTTCGCCGGATGTGTTGCGGGCCATACACGGCCCTCCTCATCCATGGGCGAAGATTTGCACCATCACGTGACCCATGGCTGTCCTTGATATGCTGTGCGGGACTCTTGCATGTTCTCCTTCATTGTGGAGTAGTTGCACTCTCACAGTATTCGGTGTTAGGTGGGTTATTGCGCACTCGCTTAATGCTAGGATAACCCCGTGCATGTCCCCCTTTCACTGGGCGGACCTCCTGCGTTCCCGCTGGGTACTGTGCGGCCATGTGCATGGTCACCTTCTGGGCAAACTATGGTATGTTCTACTTCTCTGAAGTTGTTACTGGCCTTGGGCATCCCCCCTTTGGGACGGGCCTTTGCATTCTTACCAGCTGCAGTGTTGCCAAGTACATTTCCCCCTTTTCTGGGGGGCCTGCCTGCGTTTCCATCGCATGCCATACTGATGTCTTGTGCATAACTCCTTTTCAGGTTGCACTTTGCACTTCCGTTGATACTGTTGGACTCTGTGGCTGATCCCCTTCACTGGGTGACTATTTTTTTGCAGTGAGCGGAATTTTCTGGTGCGCTCTGTCCGTTGTTTGGGCCGTGTATGCCTTCTCCTCCCATAGGTGGGTTGGCCTTCTCACTGCTTACGGGGCTGCTCGTACGTATGCCTCACTTCCTCCTGCGACATACCCTTTTCTCTTGGGATGTGGTGCTTGTCACGGGCCTTGCACTCTTCTCTAAAGAGATCTTTCTGTCCACCTGTATAACCCTTGGGTGCTGTCATACAAACATTAAAAGAATGCCATTGTATTCAAAGGTGTTTTCTTTAGATATGAGTAGATGGGCTCTACTTGCTCTCTACTTCGCCGAGCTGGGTGGTGCTCGTTCTCTGGTTTGGCCTGTATATTGTGGTCCCGTTGTGTCGGCATCCACCATGTCCGTTGGCCTTTCCACCTGGGGAGTGTTCGTGGTTCTTTGATACGTACCCTTTCGTTCTCCCGTGCACTCGCTTCCCGGCGCAAGTGGTCACTGGGTCGAGAGTGCCGTTTGCAGTGCCACTCGATTTCTGCGTTGGCTCTGGCGGGACTGCTGTTCCCTCGCCTACTACTGTTTCCTCCTCTTCGGGTGTCGTGCAGTATGAGTTTTTTCTTTTGGCGCCCCCTCTGCGCTTCAGGCTGGTCCGCTACCGTGTTCGGGCCGCTTTCTCGGGATGGTCACCCAACTTTTCTTGGGTGCTCGCTTACCCAGGTCCGTAGGACCTCCACCTTGGGTTCTTCAGGGTATTCGCCTTCTGCGTGGCTGTGAACCGGGCGTCTCAGTGAGCGGGGTTCTGCCTTTGAGCTGTCCTATGGCTCCCCTGTTGCCCACTCCTCCTTTTGGTTGGAGGGTGTTATGCCGGCCTCTGTCTCGACTGCCTTTCCTCGCCGGCTCTGCTTGGTTCCCGCTCGGTTCGGCTCGGCTCCCTCCGATGTGGCTTTTGCCCCCGCTGCGCTTCAGTGGCGGTTCCTTCGCTGCCCTCCCCTCTGGGGAGAGCTTGGGTTCATGTGGGTGGTTCTGATGTTCCTCTTGGCCTCGTACTGTCTCCCTTGTTCACTCTGGCTGTAACTTGGGAGGACTCCCATTCGGTCGAGATTGTCATTAGATCTCCCACACCGGGACTGTAGGACGTCTTCCTGTGGTGGCTACATCGACATGGACTTTAGCCTGTCTTGTCCTGGCGGTTGCTGGGCGGACCCTTCGGTTCCTTTCCGTCTGTCCTTCTGCTCCCCCACTCCGGGTGGTTACAGGACAATGTTGCTCGGGGGCCGACGGGTCCAGTTTTGCCGACCGTTCTGCCTGTGTTACTCGTCTGCGCCTGTTCGCATTGGGTTTTTTCCCGCTTGCCCAGGCGACTCTAGCGGGCTCGCTAGTGTTCGCTCCTGGCCGTGTTTTGTCCAGGATCTGTTGTAGGACTTAGGGGTTTTACCGGGGGTTCTGTGGGAAGCTGGGCGTTCCCCCACTCTGCCTTTCTCTCTCCATGGTTCTGTCTTTCTCCAGTCCGACCTAGATCTGGGACTGGGACGCTGTTGCTTGAAGTGTCAAGTGTCAGCGCTGTCCTTCCCCTTTCAGCGTTCCCCGGCCCTCTGGGCCTGTCAGGACCCTCTTCCGTGGAGCGGCTTGGGGTTCCCTTGTACTGCCCCTGGGTACCGCCCTGGGCATTGCATACTGGGCTCTTGGCACTCCAATCTTTCCCTTGGAGCCGTTACAGAAGTTCTCTCTACTCCTTCTGTCCTGTACGGTTATGTTTCCGTAGCCGTCGTGTCTCTGGCGGGTGCCTGGGTGGCGGCCCTTCTTGTTCCGAGCCTTCTCTTTCCTCAGGACAGGGCTGTTCTCCATCCCGTCTCTTCCTTCCTTCTGAAGGTGGTGTTTGTCTTTCATTTTAACAAGGCTTTCGTCCTCCCCTTCCCACCCCCGGGAACGGACACTTCACCGATTTGGGAGTTGTTTGGGCCTTGCGGTTTTTACTTGGAGATCTCCGACTCTTGTCGACGTTCGGTCTCTTGGTTTTCCAGGACGTCCGTGCAAAGGGTTGGTGGCTTTCCTCCGCTTTCTCACAGTGGTTATTGCTGTGGTTACCGCACCAAGGGCAGGGTTCTGCTTTTGGTGTCACCGTTCATTTCACCAGAGCGGTCGGTGCCTCCTGGGCCGGAGGCATTTGGCTTCGGCCATGCGTCTGGCGAGGCGGTCACTGGTCTTCCTTACAGCGTTCTACAGGGTGCATACTCTGGCTTCGGCAGATGCTGCCTTGGGCCGCCTGGTCTGCGGGCGGCGGTTTCTTGATGACTTCGGGTGCTTCGCCTTGGTGCTGTGGTCCCTCCCCCTTTTGGACTGCTTTTGAACGTCCCAAGGTCTTCTGTGTCCCCCAAGGAAACTGGGCGAGAAAAGGAGATTTTTGTATAACTTGCCAGTAAAATCTCTTTCTCGCTCTTTCCTTGGGGGACACAGCACCCACCCATTCTTTGTTTTTCTCTGCACGGTTTCCGAGTTGTTTTACCCGTTGGGTAGTTGGCTTGTTGGTTCCACTTTTGGACTTTGCCTTTTTTCACTACTTGGACACGCAACTGGCAGCCTCTCTCTCCAGGCTGAGGGTATAGCTGTGGAGGAGGGGCTTAACAGTTTTCACTTAGTGTCACGCCTCCTATGGAGATGAGCTATACCCAAGGTCTTCTGTGTCCCCCAAGGAAAGAGCGAGAAAGAGATTTTACTGGTAAGTTATACAAAAATCTCGTTTTTTGCCGGGTGAAGCGGAGACCAGCCAGGACGGGGACACGGTAGCATTACCTGGCTCCTATTTAGATAATTGGCCATCTATGTAACACATAGACAGCTGGAATCGTCACTAGAGGCTCTCTAATCTTTTCATCTTATCATTACAGATGAAAAGCCATCTCTGGAACCTAAGCCTTCCAAACCAGCCGCTCCTCAGGTACCTCCCAAGAAGCCCATACTTGTAAACAAGTCAAATAGCCTAGTGAAGCCAGCCACCATCCCACCCAAACGACCAGAAAAGCCAGCTTTCTCTACTCCTCCATCCAAGTAAGTTTTTATGGGTTGTATGTCTCTCTCGGCAGCAGCCTCCCTATTTAAAAAAAAATAAAACAAACAGCCCTTCGCATCACGAAAAAGGTGTAAAAACAATTTTAATAACCCAGGAAATGAGGATAGGGCCTTCAAAGCACCACACTCGCACATGTCTAGTCATTTAGGACATAAATACTCTGGGGTTAAAGAGAGGAGAGATTTGTGCTCTGAGGACATGGCCTGGAGTGGTTTTGCAGGTTGTAGGTAGTATTCCAAGCTCCTTGAATCCTCTTCTCTCCAGTCCCTGGAGCGATATTGATGTCTCGGTGGCATCTTCACTCTTCATTTAATTTGCGATCGACAGACTGAGTGCAATGTGTTCTCATTAAAATTTTCCCTAATGGAGGAGGCCATCCTGCGCAGTCAGTAGAGCGTGTGCATGCTGTGTATTGATTATGTAGATTAGTTGTGTCCCCAGTGCACGGTGTGTAAGTGCATCCCGACTGAGATAGGGTGTTGGATGCCTATAGTCCATTGGTTTACTATTACCATCGTTTATCACCTATTTAATTTGACACAAAGTGGTAACCAGCGTCTTATTGTACTGCTGTGGAACTGCAAGTCTCAGAATGTCCTGTGGTTAGAGCGCTCGATGTATCATTATGTAGGTAGGTGATAATGGATGGTGGAGACGTGACTGCTGCAGCCATTCACTGTCCTCTGTAGTCTATTTACCTCATACAACCCTATAAATCATGGAGCCATATTTGGGTTTCCATTGTCTTTATATGGGGGTTGAGTTCCTTTAGGGCGCATTCACAAGACCGTAGTTATTTGCGGCCCGCAAAACACGGATATCGGCAATTTGTGGACCGCACATGGCCGACACTAATAGAAATGCCTGCAATTGCGGGCAAGAAACTAGATTTTTGTACTTGCTGTAAAATCTTTTTCTCTTCCGTTCATTGGGGGACACAGGCTTGACCATGGGTATAGCTGTTGCCACTAGGAGGCGGACACTAAGCACAAAGGTGTGAGCTCCTCCCTTCAGCTATACCCTTCCTACAGGGACTAAGCTAAAACTGTAGGAGAAGCAAGAAAAAACTGGAAAACCAAACAATGTACAAACCCAGAACTACACAGACCACAAAGAGGCCTGTAAAAAGAAAGAATGGGAGGGAGCTGTGTTCCCCAATATATGGAAGAGAAACAGACTTTATGGTAAGTACAAAAATCTAGTTTTCTCATCCGTATCATTGGGGGGCACAGGCTTGACCATGGGACGTTCTAGAGCAGTCCTAAGGGTAAATGTAGAAACCCTCTAGCCAATCTGAGAACCGCCGTCGGCAAAACTCTACTAGGGGAGCGTCAGAAGACGCAAAGGTGTGTACTCTGTAAAATTTTGAAAGGGTGTGCAAAGACTACCAGGTATCCACCCTGCACACCTGAAGGGCCGAAGCCCCATGATGCACTGCCCAAGAAGCAGAATGAGCAGTAACCCAGAAGGGTGGGGCCCGGTCACCGATATGGTACGCTTCCACAATGGCCAGCCAGCCCTCGTCTCGGCCCCTCTGGAATGACAAAAACGGAATCCGTCCGTCGGAAAGATGACGTTTGAGAGGGATAAATGCGAATGGCCCAAACCAAATCCAGAGTGTGGAGCTACTGCTCACGAGGATGAGACGGGGCAGGACAAAAGGAAGGGAGAATGATCTCTTCATTGAGAGGGAATGCTGACACTACCTTTGGAAGGACTGGACAGGGCAAGGGACTACTTTGTCCTGATTGAGGATTAGGAAGGGCAACCGACAGGAAAGAGCACCTATGGATGGAAGTGATTGCCACAAAAAAGGCCACCTTGTAGGATAGGAAGCGAAGGGGACATCTGCTGCAAAGGCTCAAATGGTGAGGACTAGAGAGCGCTGAGAGCACTAGATTAAGGTCCCAAGGATTCAACGGAGAATGGTAAGGGGGCGCAGCGTGCGCTACCCCCTGCAGAAAGGTCCGAACCGCAGAAAGCGAAGACAAGTTCCGCTGAAAATGAATGGAAAGGGCCGAAACTTGCCCTTTTGAGGGAACTGAGAGCCAGCCCCAAGTCCATGCCCCGACTGCCGAAAAGACTAGAGTCGCGGTAACGAGGACTGAATAGGAGACCGCTGGTGGCGTTCGCACCAACTAGAATAGGATTTCCAGGTCCTGTGATAGATCCAGGAGGATGGCGGCTTCTTGGCACGAATCATGGTCTGGACAACAGCATCTGAAAAAACCCTGAACCCTTAGTACGTCTGCTTCAACAGCCATGCCGTTAAGTGTAAAGACCTTAAATTTAGGTGGAAGATCGGTCCCTGCGACAAGAGGTCCTCCCGAAGGGGAAGACGCCAGGGTTCATTGACGAGGAGGGAGACTAGGAATGCGTGCCATACTCTGCGTGGCCAGTCCGGGGCCACGAGAATGACTGGCAGACCTTCGGACGTGATTTTTCAGAAAAGACGTGGAATGAGCGGAAGATGGAGGGAACACGTAAGGAACCATGAATGGACTCCACGGGATCACTAGGGATCTCGCAATGAAGTTCTCTACCTTGCGGTTGAAGCTTGAGGCCATGAGATCCACATCCAGCCGACCCCCCCCCCCCCCGGTTTCCAGATCGCGAGAAAGACCTGTGGATCCAGAGCCCATTCACCGGGATAGTCTCTCCCAGCTGGGAAAGTTGGAGATCCAGTTGTCGATGGTAGGGATGTGAACTGCCGACAGAGCTGGGACATGGCTCTCCGCCCAGGTGAGGTTGAGCACTGCTTCCGACATGGCTGCGGGGCTCCGGGTGCCGCCCTGGTGGTTTAGGTATGTGACTGCCGTGGAGTTGTCGGACTGAACCCGAACTGGACACCCCTGGAGACGGTCCGTCCAATGAACCAGAGAGACACAAATCGCCTGCAATTCCAGAATATTTATTTGGAGCATTCCTTGCAGGACCCTGAACAGAGAGATTGTAGGGTATAGGGCTTGGAGCCCTG
The DNA here is from genome assembly GCF_014858855.1 of Bufo gargarizans. Lineage (NCBI taxonomy): Eukaryota > Metazoa > Chordata > Amphibia > Anura > Bufonidae > Bufo > Bufo gargarizans. The sequence goes on from NC_058083.1 coordinate 6,661,371, forward strand.
TTGGCAAGGATGCCAGGGAGGGCGAGGCTTAAAAGATGGCTTGGGCTTCTTACCTGGGGCAGACTTGTCAGCCGAAAAGGCTGAAAGAGGTCTGCGCCGCTTTGACCTGCTGAAGCGCACCCCGTTTTGTGGCAAATGGGTGCTTTTACCCCCTGTGGCATCAGAGATAATCTCATCCAGACGCTTGCCGAAAAGTCTTCCATCAGTAAAGGGGAGGGACGTTAAGGCTAGTTTTGAAGCATTATCTGCGGCCCAGCAAGATAGCCAAAGGGTACGGCGAATAGCCACCAAAAGGGCTAAAGAGCAGGCTTTAAGCCTGGCCGCGTCCAGAGAGGCTTCACAAATGTAAGAACTGGCGTGGGAAAGCTGCAATGCAATATCTGAAAGTTCCTCCGAGGGGTCCCCAGAGATGAGGCCCTGCTTGCCCACTCGGTCATAGTCTTGCTAACCCGGCGCAGAGCAGTGCCAACTGCCTTAAAGGAAGTTTTGGCAAAACATTGCAATTTTTTTTTATCCCTGGGGTCCAAAAGGAAGCCCCATCTGCCATAGGCAAGGTGGTATGCTTAACAAGGCGGGATACCGGAGGTCAACAATATGAGAGGACAACCAATTTTTTATTAAATCCTCTGCAAAGGGATAGAAGACGTCTAAGCGTTTTGGTAAGACTACATTCACATGACCGTATGTGTTTTTGCGGATCTGCCAAAGAAACAGATGTCTGTATGGCATTGTAACAATGCCTATCCTTGTCCACAAAATGTACATAAATAGGACATGTTTAATTTATTTTAATTTTTTTGCGGACCGATTGAAATGAATGGGTCTGTATCCCATCCACAAAAAAAAAAACGGAACGGACACAGAAACAAAATACGTTCGTGTGAATGTAGCCTAAAGCAAAACGCCTGTCAGGGAAGTTCCACTCCTTGGAAAGGGAGGAATCAAACTCCAGGTGGTTGGGGAAAAATGTTGGCGAGCAACGGGATCGCCTGAAGGGAAAACTAGAGCCAGCAGATGAGGGCATAGGATCCTCGACCTGTAAGGTTTCAATAACCGCTGCAATGAGATGGTCTACCATAGAGGACAGTTTGGAAGACTGTTCCTCAGGTGAGACAAAGTCAGCGTCTGACAACCTTTCCTCAGAACTCGCCTCTTCTACTGAGGACATGTCTGAGTGAGACTCCCTGGGAGGTGGCTGAGAGACGGAGGAAACTGGCAAAGCAGACTCTCTTCGAGGAGAGGGTGGTCTGGCCTGTTTTGCAGGATGGTCGCAATGGGGATTAGCAGAGAGGTCCCCAGAGTCTGACTGGTTAGAAGATTGCCGTGTGGCCAAACACCCCAGTATTTCCACAATGGCTTTGTTGGAATGAGAAACGTCCTGTACCATCTTAGCCAGGGAGCGCCCCTACTCCGGTTCTACCATGGGCTTGGCAGGATGGGTGACTGGGTCAGCGTCAGAGCCACTTAGCGGTGGAGCAAAGCACGAAGAGCAGAGGGGATCAAACTGACACGATAGGAATTTTGAGTGAGACGTAGCACAGGCAAAATGTCGCACGGAAGTGACCACCTTCTTTGGGGCCTGGGGTCAGGGCTCGGACATAGTGAGCACCCTGTAGTGACAGGTAGGAGGATGAGGGGAGTAGTTAGACCCTGTAGGGAGGGGAGACGGAGCTTACCTGGCCTGTGTCCCTTACTGCAGCTTGTCCGGAGATGCCTTGTGCCAGAGTCCTGCAGAGGATCTCCTGAAGCAGGTGGGCGGAGCCAGGATGCCAGATGAAGGAGGGGGAAAGTGGGGAGAACTTCATGCCCCGCCCCCACTAATGGAGTCAGTCCCCGGCGCTTACGAAGGGAAGCGCTGGCCTGAGCTACCTGACTCCTCTAAGAGGTCTCCTCCCCCCTTCTGGGATAGCGGTGCTGCCTTTAAAAGCCCCGGACGAATGGATGTGCCGGCCGGGTGTGAAGCACCCGCGGGGAGCCGGATAGGAAGTAGGCCGCAGAGAAGCCGGGGCCTCAATTACAAGAGGCCCCATTGGAGGAAAGGACCCGGAACGCCGCGATAAGGGAGAGAAGGGCCCGTAGAAAGTAATTCATTGCAAGCAATTTCCTTTGAATATATATATATTTTTTTTTGTTTTATTAGTTTTCAAGGAGTGGCCCCTTCAGGTGTGAATGCGCTTCTATCTGGGGAGTAGCATTCTTGTGCACTTCTGCCCCTTCTATCGAACAGGTGACCTTGATTAGGTGGTACATATAGTTGTGCGGGCTCCTCCTCTCATTGGTTGCTTGATGCACACTATATGTGCAGGGTCTTCTTTCATCAGTGTGGATTAGTGTAGGACCTGCCTGACTGAGACCACCTTGGCGCTGGTAGGTAGGTAGGTACAGATGTGCTTTTGTTCAAAATATATTGGCTAAGAGTGTCAGATTTTATCATTAGAGTGAGGGCTTAGTCCATATATTATGTTTGCATCTATTGTTTTAGTGCATTATTTTCCTTGATTTATCTGGACAGCTCCACCTAGAGGATTGCAATGGGCATTACGTGAACGATGAACATATTTCATTGACTGTACTGCAGATAAATAGCCTTGCACTCATTTCTTCTTAGGATTAATGGAGACTCATCTCTCAGCCGGCCAAAGTCTGAGCCAGAACCGTTCAGCAAAACGAAAATGGATCTGGAACATATTCTGAGTCGACCGAAATCTGTGGAGGTTGAGCCGAGTGCAGTAAAAAGCCCAAGGGAACACGGTAAGTAGATGGCGGTATGGCGACTGTCTATATGTGGAGACCTGGAGGAAGTCTGTCTCCTAGTGCATGACCTCTGTGTGCGGAGTGGATGTTCATCATCACTGCTGTCCCCCTGTCTGATGTGTGGAGAGAGGACCCAAACCTTCCTCATTCTCTCCATGAAACTTGCCGCTTTATTCCACACATTTTATTTTTAATTTTTTTTTTTTTTTTTTTTTTTTTTTTCCCCCTCCCCTTCAGTTTGCATGCTTCATGTGACTGGGAGCATGCACTTCATCACTGGCTCTTCTTGCTGAGGTTTTCAACATGCATTTAGGTATTTTACCTCTAAGCAAGGGCAGGGCCAATATTAGTGCCGCATACATACATTATCAATACATAATATGTGGGGTCCCAGCTCCCTGGACCTTTGCAGACCAGTGGTTTAAGGGGCAGCGGCGCTTGGCCTGTGATATCGCATCCAAACCCTTCCACCCCTAAGTCCCATTCAAGAGTGTATTTTGTTATTCTATTGATTTCATCAAGTTTCTTTCTCCATCTCAGTGGAAGAGGTAGGTTCATTATTCTGAGACTTTGGGGCATCCTAGCAGTCCTTTTTCCACAGTTAGACCTTTAGCACATCCAGGTAGAGTGCCTTAAATTGGTATTCACTTCAGAAAATGGCACTTGTCATGTAAAGAAAGTTAATAGAAGGCACTTACTAATGTATTGTGATTGTCCATATTGCCTCCTTTGCTGGCTGGATTCATTTTTCCAACACATTACACACTGCTTGTATCCAGGGGTTACGACCACCTTGCAGTCCAACAGTGGTGGCTGGCCTTGCATGCGCAGCAGCTCCCATCTCGTGTCTGCACGGCAGCAGTGGCGTAACCCCTGGAGACTAGCAGTGTATTAAAGGCACCGGCTTCTCTGGTGGCTGGGACCATGGGAAGTGCACGTAGGCCGGTGCAATTTCAGGGGGCAGTTCTCCATCTGCCTGCTTTCTGCTTATCTCAGCATGGCTGCACTCTTTGGTTGTTTTCTTAGTGTTTTATTTTTTTTTTTTATTTTTTTTATTTCCTGCTTTGCTAAAGTAATTTTTATTTCACAATCTTTGTTCTAGACATTCCTCTCCTTGACTTTTCTTTCCAGATTTTGTTTCCTCTCCTGTATCCCTTCTTTCGTATCTGGAACTTCCCCTACCCTTCTCCATTTTGGTAAGATCATGTTCTCTCACCAGAGTCCTCAGTTTGCTTAGATAAATTTCTGGTATCAAGATCCTGCTCCTGCTGGTATTGTTAACGTGATCATCAATGCAAGTCTATTTACAAGTCTAAACCACTTCAGACTCTTGTGCTTCTCTTTATCTTTATGGAATCAATGCTGTTTGTGTAATGCAGAACTCCAAATCCCCATGTAGAGATGGGTAAATGTTAAACTTCCTGCTGCCTACAGCCACCACTAGAGGGAACTTGTGAGCTACTGCATGACCCCTATAATAACACAGTATGCCATAAGCTCCCTCTAGTGTTGGCTGCAAGTAGTAGGATTGGTATTTTTTAAAGGTGACATATTGCCAGGTGCAGGTCCCAGAGGTGGCACCCACCCTCATCTCCAGAAGAGGCCCCCCAAAGTGAAGGAGAGCACACTGCACAAGTCCCAATCCAATGAATGGAGAGGTGGCCGCACTTGCACGGTGTGATCTTCTTCACTATCTACAGTCAGGTCCACAAATATTGGGACATCGACACAATTTTAACATTTTTGGCTCTATACACCACCACAATGGATTTGAAATGAAACAAACAAGATGTGCTTTACCTGCAGACTGTCAGCTTTAATTTGAGGGTATTTACACCCAAATCAGGTGAACGGTGTAGGAATTACAACAGTTTGCATATGTGCCTCCCACTTGTTAAGGGACCAAAAGTAATGGGACATTTGGCTTCTCAGCTGTTCCATGGCCAGGTGTGTGTTATTCCCTCATTATCCCAATTACAATGAGCAGATAAAAGATCCAGAGTTCATTTCAAGTCTGCTATTTGCATTTGGAATCTGTTGCTGTCAACTCTCAAGATGAGATCCAAAGAGCTGTTACTATCAGTGAAGCAAGCCATCATTAGGCTGAAAAAACACAACAAAGCCATCAGAGAGATAGCAAAAACATTAGGCGAGGCCAAAACAACTGTTTGGAACATCCTTAAAAAGAAGGAACGCACCGGGGAGCTCAGCAACACCAAAAGACCCGGAAGATCACGGAAAACAACTGTGGTGGATGACTGAAGAATTATTTCCCTGGTGAAGAAAACACCCTTCACAACAGTTGGCCAGATCAAGAACACTCTGCAGGAGGTAGGTGTATGTGTGTCAAAGTCAACAATCAAGAGAAGACCTCACCAGAGTGAATACAGAGGGTTCACCACAAGATGTAAACCATTGGTGAGCCTCAAAAACAGGAAGGCCAGATTAGAGTTTGCCAAACGACATCTAAAAAAGCCTTCACAGTTCTGGAACAACATCCTATGGACAGATGAGACCAAGATCAACTTGTACCAGAGTGATAGGAAGAGAAGAGTATGGAGAAGGAAAGGAACTGCTCATGATCCTAAGCATACCACCTCATCAGTGAAGCATGGTGGTGGTGGTGGTGTCATGGCGTGGGCATGTATGGCTGCCAATGGAACTGGTTCTCTTGTATTTATTGTTGATGTGACTGCTGACAAAAGCAGCAGGATGAATTCTGAAGTGTTTCGGGCAATATTATCTGCTCATATTCAGCCAAATGCTTCAGAACTCATTGGACGGCGCTTCACAGTGCTGATGGACAATGACCCAAAGCATACTGCAAAAGCAACCAAAGAGTTTTTTAAGGGAAAGAAGTGGAATGTTATGCAATGGCCAAGTCAATCACCTGACCTGAATCCGATTGAGCATGCATTTCACTTGCTGAAGACAAAACTGAAGGGAAAATGCCCCAAGAACAAGCAGGAACTGAAGACAGTTGCAGTAGAGGCCTGGCAGAGCATCACCAGGGATGAAACCCAGCGTCCGGTGATGTCTGTGCGTTCCAGTCTTCAGGCTGTAATTGACTGCAATGGAATTGCAACCAAGTATTAAAAAGTGAAAGTTTGATTTATGATTATTATTCTGTCCCATTACTTTTGGCCACTTAACAAGTGGGAGGCACATATGCAAACTGTTGTAATTCCTACACCGTTCACCTGATTTGGATGTAAATACCCTCAAGTTAAAGCTGACAGTCTGCAGGTAAAGCACATCTTGTTTGTTTCATTTCATTGTGGTGGTGTATAGAGCCAAACATGTTAGAATCGTGTCGATGTCCCAATATTTATGGACCGACTGTATATTCGGAGTGCCTGCGCTTTAGCGGTGTGCTCTCCTTCACTTAGAGGGTGGGTGGGGGGCCTTCTTTAATCAGGAGTGGGTCCCAGAAGTGGGACCCACATTTATGTGACATTAATGGGCAAGTGGCCCATTTTCTAACTGCTTCTACAAGGAGCTTGGGGCTGTCTATGAGAAAACGAGCCACGACCTGCATTTTTCAATTCGGCCTTTTTTCTGTGCAGAGCTGATGCTGTAGTAGCAGTCTTGATTTTCTCTCTTTTCCGTCACCTGGGGAGCAGAGAGGCTCCTTATCTCTGCTCTTTATAAACACTCATAGCTCAGGCCTCATCTTACTAATAAGAATGTGGCTTCAATAGTGTTTGACCTTTTTAGTAATTTAGAGATGAGGAGAAGTACAAATCACAGTTAGAAAAAGAGTTAACGCTTTGTGAGTGGCTCAATATCTTAAAAAAAAAAAGCCATTTGAAAATATAATTTTTTGACAAAAATGAGTAAGATGCAAATGAACAAAAATTGCTTCCAAAGGTGCACATATCCTTTTAAGGCTGGGTTCACACCTGAGCATTTTACAGCGCGTTCCTACGCGCTGTAAAACGCTCAACAGGCAAAAACCAATGTTTCCCTATGGGCATGGTTCTCATCTAAGCGTTTTTACAGCGCGTACGAATGCGCTGTAAAGAGATCACAGAGAGGCACGGAGCATTATCAGTCATGTTACTGCTCCGTGCCTCTGCAGTCTGCATCGGGTCTTGGCACTCTTTCACGGAGCGGATGTCACGCACGGCATCCGTTCGTGTGAAACAGCCCTAAGAAATGCCAAACATTGGAACAGAAAACAGGGTGATGAATAGCGGACACACTGTTTTGTACGGCATGCGGGGTTCCTCTTTTTACATATCTTTATACGTGTCGGCGGCGGCGAGTGTTTGTATTGTGCAGGATCCACAATCTTGAGCTCCACCAGGACAGTAGGGTGGTCTGCGCTCTGATCCTTTGATCAGAGATGATGCTTGGAGCTCTGTATCTCCAGAAGAACATCGCAGGGCTGTGAGCTGAGCTGATATAACTCTATGGGAATATTCACACACAGCAGATTTGTTGCACATTGCGACTGTGCCATATATCTGAATGTGGCTCAGCGCTCCTCCCTTTATTTCTTCCCCTCTTTCTCCACGGCTATCTATTACATTTCCCTTTTATGACCCCCACTAATTTTACTGCTGCAGGTGGACATTGCTGTATTAAGGTAATGTGTAGCGGACTGCCGCTCACGCTTGCTCTGGAGGAACACGCTCACTTTGCATGATAAGATGCTGCCGCTTATGCATTTTTCACTGCACCGCATTTTCAAACGCACTGCCACGTAGTTTACCAAATGGGTGCATTAAAGGGGTTGTGTGGAATTATAGCTATTCTCTATGGGCTATGTCCTGTGGCTCATTCCACACCAAGTAAATGGGACTCGGCTTATACGTCACAGTACCAGACGGACTCCAGGGTGCTGCTTCTTTGGGGGGGATACTTTTTTTTAATCCTTTAAAGATGTGTCAACAGAAAATGCCCTATTGTTTAAATAATGTTTTTATGTTAAACATTTTTAATGAATTTTTGGTGACGTTATTGACATGGAAAATCAAAAATATCTGTATTTAAACAAAGAAAAAGCAAAGTTCAGCAGTCGTCACCACGTCCTGCCCTGTACAGATCACTTTACTGCAGTTATCAAGGATGACAGATATCACCTCTGTGTATAGATAACAAAGGATCCAGCATTTACAGCAGGTGATATCACAGCTTATCTCCTCCCTCCTGACCTCTGCACAGAGCACTCCTATACAACTCAATGAGGTCCTCTCCTGACCATTGTGTTTATGGCCCATGGGGCCTCAGTTTAGGTGGGTTATTAGTTTGCCCTGTTTTCTTCTAACGTTTTCTGTTTTCTTCATAAGCGATTTGTCTTCAGGTAACCCGGCGGGTGTAAGTTCACCTCGTGCTGGTTTTCAGTTCCTCGCTTCCTTCTCTCTTTACACCTGGAGCCGAATTCGGAAATTTCTGTAGCCGCAGAACAGTGCAGGGCGGGAGCTCAGATGCTGCCAACCTTTTTGATCACATGACTGACAGCAGGGCGGGGCCAAACCGTTGTCGGTTCCAAATAGCAACCGGAAAGTTTTTATTTTTATTTTAAGAAAAGTGCTCTGGATGTGACTAGAAAATGTGGAAAATGTGATGCTTGCTAATGGCCGCACTCTCTCTCTTTCTGTTCTGCAGGTCCTTCCGAAGTCAGTTTTGACGATGTTCTCCCTACCTCAGAAAACCTCACCCACCCCACTGCCAGCAGACCAAAGATGCCCGGCAAGAGACCCCCGGGGCGTTTCAATGGGTTGCATTCTGTAAGTACAGCGAATGGCTGCAGCCACTTTCTATGGTGGGGGAGGGGGGGTGTATTGTGTGCAAATAATTTAGTTTGATAGGAATGGTGTCATTTTATCCTTGGGCGCAGTGCACACTGGTGTGTGAGGACACAAACTACTGTGATTCCTAGACCGTAGTGGTAAAGGCCTTGCTTTCCTAGCATTAGTACCTAGCGTTTAAAGGGGATGCAAGAGTCGGGCCCCTGCAGTGTGGCAGTAAGGTCTGTGATGAGGTTGCCTTCATTGCCTGATGACGCCAGACTGACTATTATCAAATTGTGTTTTTTTTTTTGCTTATAGCCACAAAATAAAGACTTGACTGAGAACCAAAAGGTACATCATGAGCAAGAGGAGGAAAGTGCCAAACCATTGACGCCAGAATTAAAGAAGGTATCCGACAATGGGGTTCCCTGTTATATGCATTAACCACCTCCCGACCGCTGTACGCAGATATGCGTCCGGGAGGTGGTTGCTTTACTCCTCCTGGACGCATATACGCGTCTTTTCGCGAGACGCGAGATTTCCTTGCTCACAGGAACGGAAGGTAAGCGAGTGGATCTCCAGCCTGCCAGCGGCGATCGCTCGCTGGCAGGCTGGAGATCCGAATTTTTTAACCCCTAACAGGTATATTAGACGCTGTTTTCATAACAGCGTCTAATATACCTCCTACCTGGTCCTCTGGTGGTCCCTTTTGTTAGGATCGACCACCAGAGGACTCAGGTAGGTCAGTACAGTCCCACCAAACACCACACTACACTACACTACAGCCCCCCCCCCCCCCCCGTCACTTATTAACCCCTTATAAACCCCCGATCACCCATGATCACCCCATATAAACTCCCTGATCACCCCCCTGTCATTGATCACCGCCCTGTCATTGATCACCCCCCTGTCAGGCTCCGTTCAGACGTCCGTATGATTTTTACGGATCCACGGATACATGGATCGGATCCGCAAAACGCATACGGACGTCTGAATGGAGCCTTACAGGGGGGTGATCAATGACAGGCGGGTGATCACCCATATACACTCCCTGATCACCCCCCTGTCATTGATCACCCCCCTGTAAGGCTCCATTTAGACGTCCGCATGATTTTTACGGATCCGATCCATGTATCCATGGATCCGTAAAAATCATGCGAACGTCTGAATGGAGCCTTACAGGGGGGGTGATCAGTGACAGGGGGGTGATCACCCTGATTACCCTGATCACCCCCTGTCATTGATAACCCCCCTGTAAGGCTCCATTCAGACGTCCGCATGCGTTCTGTGGATCCTATCCATGGATCCGTAAAAAATCATGCGGATGTCTGAATGGAGCCTTACAGGGGGGTGATCAGTGACAGGGGGGTGATCACCCTGATTACCCTGATCACCCCCTGTCATTGATAACCCCCCTGTAAGGCTCCATTCAGACGTCCGCATGCGTTTTGTGGATCCGATCCATGTATCCATGGATCCGTAAAAAATCATGCGGATGTCTGAATGGAGCCTTACAGGGGGGGTGATCAATGACAGGGGGGTGATCAGGGAGTCTATATGGGTGATCACCCCCCTGTCATTGATCACCCCCCCCCTGGTAAGGCTCCATTCAGACATTTTTTTTTGGCACAAGTTAGCGGAAATTTTTTGTTTGTTTTTGTTTTTTCTTACTAAGTCTCATATTCCACTAACTTGTGTCAAAAAATAAAATCTCACATGGACGCACCATACCCCTCACGGAATCCAAATGCGTAAACATTTTTAGACATTTATATTCCAGACTTCTTCTCACGCTTTAGGGCCCCTAAAAAGCCAGGGCAGTATAAATACCCCACATGTGACCCCATTTCGGAAAGAAGACACCCCAAGGTATTCCGTGAGGGGCATATTGAGTCCATGAAAGATTGAAATTTTTGTCCTAAGTTAGCGGAAAGTGAGACTTTGAGAAAAAAACAAAAAAAAAAAATCAATATCCGCTAACTTATGCAAAAAAAAAAATTTCTAGGAACTCGCCATGCCCCTCATTGAATACCTTGGGGTGTCTTCTTTCCAAAGTGGGGTCACATGTGGGGTATTTATACTGCCCTGGCTTTTTAGGGGCCCGAAAGTGTGAGAAGAAGTCTGGGATCCAAATGTCTAAAAATGCCCTCCTAAAAGGAATTTGGGCACCTTTGCGCATCTAGGCTTCAAAAAAGTGTCACACATGTGGTATCGCCGTACTCAGGAGAAGTTGGGGAATGTGTTTTGGGGTGTCATTTTACATATACCCATGCTGGGTGAGAGAAATATCTTGGTCAAATGCCAACTTTGTATAAAAAAATGGGAAAAGTTGTCTTTTGCCAAGATATTTCTCTCACCCAGCATGGGTATATGTAAAATGACAGCCCAAAACACATTCCCCAACTTCTCCTGAGTACGGCGACACCAGATGTGTGACACTTTTTTGCAGCCTAGGTGGGCAAAGGGGCACACATTCCAAAGTGCACCTTTCGGATTTCGCAGGCCATTTTTTACAGATTTTGATTGCAAAGTACTTCTCACACATTTGGGCCCCTAAATTGCCAGGGCAGTATAACTACGCCACAAGTGACCCCATTTTGGAAAGAAGACACCCCAAGGTATTCCGTGGGGGGCACGGCGAGTTCCTAGAATTTTTTATTTTTTGTCACAATTTAGCGGAAAATGATTTTTCTTTTTTTTTCTTTTTTCCTTACAAAGTCTCATATTCCACTAACTTGCGACAAAAAATAAAAAATTCTAGGAACTCGCCATGCCCCTCACGGAATACCTTGGGGTGTCTTCTTTCCAAAATGGGGTCACTTGTGGCGTAGTTATACTGCCCTGGCAATTTAGGGGCCCAAATGTGTGAGAAGTACTTTGCAATCAAAATGTGTAAAAAATGCCCTGCAAAATCCGAAAGGTGCACTTTGGAATATGTGCCCCTTTGCCCACCTTGGCAGCAAAAAAGTGTGACACATCTGGTATCGCCGTACTCAGGAGAAGTTGGGCAATGTGTTTTGGGGTGTCATTTTACATATACCCATGCTGGGTGAGAAAAATATCTTGGTCAAATGCCAACTTTGTATAAAAAAATGGGAAAAGTTGTCTTTTGCCAAGATATTTCTCTCACCCAGCATGGGTATATGTAAAATGACACCCCAAATCACATTCCCCAACTTCTCCTGAGTACGGCGATACCAGATGTGACACTTTTTTGATGCCAAGGTGGGCAAAGGGGCACATATTCCAAAGTGCACCTTTCGGATTTCACCGGTCATTTTTTACACATTTTGATTGCAAGGTTCTTCTCACACATTTGGGCCCCTAAATTGCCAGGGCAGTATAACTACGCCACAAGTGACCCCATTTTGGAAAGAAGACACCCCAAGGTATTCCGTGAGGGGAATGGCGAGTTCCTAGAATTTTTTATTTTTTGTCGCAAGTTAGTGGAATATGAGACTTTGTAAGAAAAAATAAAAAAAATAAAATCATCATCATTTTCCGCTAACTTGTGACAAAAAATAAAAAGTTCTATGAACTCACTATGCCCATCAGCGAATACCTTAGGGTGTCTACTTTCCGAAATGGGGTCATTTGTGGGGGTTTTCTACTGTTTGGGCATTGTAGAACCTCAGGAAACATGACAGGTGCTCAGAAAGTCAGAGCTGTTTCAAAAAGCGGAAATTCACATTTTTGTACCATAGTTTGTAAATGCTATAACTTTTACCAAAAGCATTTTTTTTTTGCCCAAACATTTTTTTTTATCAAAGACATGTAGAACAATAAATTTGGCGAAAAATTTATATATGGATGTCGTTTTTTTTGCAAAATTTTACAGCTGAAAGTGAAAAATGTCATTTTTTTGCAAATAAATCGTTACATTTTGATTAATAACAAAAAAAGTAAAAATGTCAGCAGCAATGAAATACCACCAAATGAAAGCTCCATTAGTGAGAAGAAAAGTAGGTAAAATTCATTTGGGTGGTAAGTTGCATGACCGAGCGATAAACGGTGAAAGGAGTGTAGTGCAGAAGTGTAAAAAGTGCTCTGGTCATGAAGGGGGTTTCACCTAGCGGGGCTGAAGTGGTTAAAGGGGTTGTCTCTCCTCAGCAAGTGGCATTTATCATGTAGAGAAAGTTACTACAAGGCACTTACTAATGTATTGTGATTGTCCATATTGCTTCCTTTGCTGGCTGGTTTCATTTTTCCATCACGTTATACACTTCTTCTCCTTTCCATGGTTACGACCACCCTGCAATCCAGCAGAGGTGGTCGTACTTGCCCACGTTAGGTAAAAGTGCAGGGAGCGCACAGCAGATTGTCGGGGAGGAAGCGTTCCTTCCCGATAGTCGGCTGCTCGTTTTACATGCAGCGATCTCCACCACATTATGAGGTTGAGGGTTTATGTCAGTATGATTCTGTAGACGTAATGTCAATCAGTTTAATGCTGTGCACTCCTGCAAGACGAGCAGTGTCCAGAATGGAGAATCGCGCTCACACACGGAGCGTGATTCCCGCACTGAACACGCTCGTATGAACCAGCCCTTAGGGCTCCATGGAGTGGCTGTTGTGTGAATTGTCACCCCTGCCATCTTTTGCCCTATGCAGCATTGTCACGACTTGCAAGCGGTCCCTCATTATGGCAGCTCTTAGACAATGCGCAGTTCATTGGCTTGTTGGTTCTAGATATCTGTGGGGGTCCCAGGGTCAGGTCCTGCACATCGGATCAGTACGTGATAAATAGGTGTAAGGTCCGTGGAGAGCAGAAAACCAGATATCTTCTAGTTTACCTTCAAAGAAAAACTTCCAGCTAGGTATAAAAGATTGCTTCGTCTTTATTCCATGGCACTCGCAACAATGACGGTGCAGTGAACAAAACCTCACGTCAGCTCAACATGTTTCGAACCATAAGGTTCTTACTCATGATCTGATAACTGAGTTCGAGCACCCTTATGGAGATCCTCCCGAATCATGTGCGTGATTGGGGTGGATCTCCATAAGGGTGCTCGAACTCAATTAGTTATCAGATCATGAGTAAGAACCTTATGGTTCGAAACATGTCGATCTGACGTGAGGTTTCGTTAACTGCACCTTCATTGTTGCGAGTTCCATGGAATAAAGACGAAGCAATCTTTTATACCTAGTATGTGCTGGAAGTTTTTATTTGAAGGTTCATTATATAGAGATGGCCTTGGCTTGTCTGTTGCACAGTGGATATCTGGTGAGCTGGACCTTTTATCTTCTAATTTACCTTTTTATTTATTTTTTATTTCAGCCATTGGTGACCGCAGCCACCGCACCTATATTCTCACCCTTGTCAATTGTGTCCAAACCCAACCTCGTCCCCTTGAGCCCTGTCGCTGTGGACTTCAAACCAAAACTTGATCTTGTGGATGGAAGGAAGAACGAGGTGGAGGAATTAAGAGCCCAGATCAGCGAGCTGCTAACTATAGTGGACGCGCTCAGGAAAGAACATAGGTACCTGGGGCTGGGTGTTATATTGCACTGTATGATGTAGGGGGAAGATAGATCTGTTAAGTGTTTGTTTTTTTTCCCTTTTATTCTGATATTATAATTAGGGTTGAGCAATCGTTTTAGATTGCTCTATCTGAACCCGATTCCTCTAAAAACTTTAAGGCTACTTTCACACTAGCGTTCTGCTGTCCGCTCGTGAGCTCCGTTTGAAGGAGCTCACGAGCGGAGCAGAACGCTTCTGTCCAGCCCTGATGCAGTCTGAATGGAGCGGATCCGCTCAGACTGCATCAGTCTGGTGGCGTTCAGCCTCCGCTCCGCTCGCCTCCGCACGGCCAGGCGGACAGCTGAACGCTGCTTGCAGCGTTCAGCTGTCCGCCTGGCCGTGCGGAGGCGTGCGGATCCGTCCAGACTTACAATGTAAGTCAATGGGAACGGATCCGCTTGAAGATGACACCATATGGCTCAATCTTCAAGCGGATCCGTCCCCCATTGACTTTACATTGAAAATGTCTGAACGGATCTGCTCAGGCTACTTGCGCACTTAGAAATTTTTCTAAGTTATTAATGCAGACGGATCCGTACTGAACAGAGCCTCCGTCTGCATTAATATGATCGGATCCGTTCAGAACGGATCCGATCAAGCGCAAGTGTGAAAGTAGCCTAAGAATATCGGTTCTGTCCTCCTGTGAAATGTACCGCCGTGTCTGTTTAGTCTCATAAATTACTGAATGAAAGCACTAAGCCGAACTCTGCTTTGTGCCTCATTAACCCCTTAGTGACCAAGCCTGTTTGGGCCTTAAACACCAAGCCAGATTTTGGAAATCTGACATGTGTCACTTTAGCAGAGAATAACTTCGTAAAGGTTTCGCACATCAAAGTAATTCTGACATTGTTTTCTCGTCACATATTGTACTTAGGTGGTAAAATTTTACCCATAAAATATGCGTATCTTTAGTAAAAAACTAGAAATATTTCACATACATGCATAAATACTATTCAATATTTTTATCAGAAATAGATTTCCACATTTTTTTCTTTATTTTGGCTGCACTTACAAAAAACATACTTTTTTTATTTTTTTATTTAGGAGACTTACCATTTTAACATAAATAAAAATTTTTTTGAAGTACATATTTTTTCCTGCAACAAGCAAAGTTTGCAGAGGCTTATAAGTGTCCGAATAATAGATTCCCCCCCTTCCAAAAGTGCCCCCATTTTGAAAACTAGACTCCTTAACGTATTAATCTAAGGGTGTAATGAGTTTTTTTACCCCCCCAAAGGCTTTTAAAAAAATTGATGCTAAGGTGAAAAGAAATAAATTTAAATTTTTTACACAAGTGTCAATTTAAAGACTTTTTTTTTTTTCTTATATACAAAGCACATGAAAATGAAGAAGTACACCCCAAAACGTATCACCCCATTTCTCCTGTCTTCAGAAATATCCCCATTGTGGCCCTAATCTTATGTCTTATGTGACACACGGCAGGGCCCAAACATGAAGGAGCACCTGGGGCTTTCAGATAATAAACTGAAAATGGTTCAGGCCCCATTGCACACATGTAATGGCGTCGAGCAGCAAAATGATAGAAAACCCTTATAAATGACCCCATTTTAAAAACCTGCATCTAGCTGTGTAGTGAGCATGCTGAGTGCAAAATTATTATAGGCTGAAATAATGAGTATATATGGTTTTATTCAAATTGTTGATAAAAATTTCTCAGGAAATTGGAGGAAAAAAATCTTTTTAGATGGGTAACCGTGTTACTGTCTTAGAAATCCGCCACATTCCTATCTTTGTGGCGCACACAGATGAGAAGTGAAGCTGTGCACTTATAAGGGAGGCAGATTTCTAAAAAGGCATTTGCCTGTATGTATGACTGTCTCGCCAAACAGAAAAAAAGGAAAAAAAGTGAACTGGAGTGAAAGGCAACAAGTCCAAGAAAAAGGAGCAAAATGTCTCCAACTATGTTGCAAATTCCAGTTTGTTCAGAACTCAAACAAAAACTAATATTTGGGCGATATACGTTCTGTAGTAAATACTATCATCTCAGCCTCAAAAACAAAAAAACATTTTTTTTTAAGGTGAATCGTTAAGAGGGTAAATATCTGATTGGGGGGGCTCCTGCCCTTTTAATAAAAACATTGGGGGCCATATTGCGCCGACCGGGGTACTACAGGAGAGAGAACCAGTGCAGAGGCGGCGGCCGTCCGGCTTATAGTGTGCGCATGCGCCGTGTCGCCGCCATCTTTCTTGAGGGTGAGGAAGGGGGTCGAGGATCGGGACCCAGCTTTGCTCGGCATTTTCGGTGATCAGAGACCGCTTGTCACGGTTTCTGATCACTGCCCTGAACCCTCAGCTATGCTGTGGGCACGAATCTTTAGTGCTTGACTTAAGCGCTAACTTGGACTGAAGTGCCGCCGTAAAAAGGTGGCGCTCCAGCCCAAGGCCCCTTAGTGACAGCCGTAAAAACACGTATGGGTGGTCACTAAGGGATTAACAAACCAGAGTGACGCATGAGGTGAGACGAAGTAAGTGTTTTCTCTGGAAAGGAGCTCCTTTTTTAACCTTTATTTTTATTTATTTATTTATTTATTTATTTATTTTTTTTTCTTCTTTCCCTAGGAATGAGCTGGATAAAATAAAGAGAGATTTAGAAGAGGAAAGAATGCGGCGGAGCGGTTTAGAGGTGAGTGCATTTTTCAACTAGAGCATTACTTCACATTTACTTTGAAGGTTAGGGGCCTAAGGACCAAGGGAGTCATTTATGAAACAGAAATACACATATATCGGGCATATTTCTGTCCACTTTTCCCCGCTCACGCCAGATCTAAAAAGGGGGACCCGTCTTATTTACCATTTTCTACGCCTGGTCTAAATGTAAGACCGCTAGGAAGTTGTCTTACATTTAGAAGCTGCAGTGGATACGCCAAAGTTATGTAGAGGCTGGCGCCTCTTCACAACTCCGGTTTATTAACCCCTTTAAGGACCCTGCCTTTTTTGCAAATCTGACATACAGTCCTGATCAAAAGTTTAAGACCACTTTAAAAATGGCAAAAAGTCCTATGTAGCATGGCTGGATCTTAACAAGGTTCCAAGTAGAGCTTCAACATGCAACAAGAAGAAATGGGAGTGAGACAAAACATTTTTTGAGCATTCAATTTAATGAAAACAGCGAATAGACTGAAACAGGCTGTTTTTCAGCTGATCAAAAGTTTAGGACCACACCTCCAAAAAATACTAACCCCCCCCCCCAAAAAAATAAAAATAAAAAAGAAATCCAACTTCCAAACATGAACTCAGTAATGAGTAGCTCCGCCGTTATTGTTTATCACTTTAAAAATTTGTTTCGGCATGCTTGATGCAAGCGTTTCCATGAGGTGAGTGGGAACATTTCTCCAAGTGGTGAAGACGGCCGCACGAAGGCCATCTACTGTCTGGAACTGTTGTCCATTTTTGTAAACTTCCCTTGCCATCCATCCCCAAAGGTTCTCAATTGGATTTAGAACAGGGGAACACGCAGGATGGGTCAAAAGAGTGATGTTATTCTCCTGGAAGAAGTCCCTTGTCCTGCGGACATTGTGTACTGTAGCGTTGTCCTGTTAAAAAACCCAGTCGTTACCACACAGACGAGGGCCCTCAGTCATGAGGAATGCTCTCTGCAACATCTGGACATAGCTTTATTGTTCTACTGAAGTAAAAAGCAGCATTATGGCGCCCCCTCCACTGTGGCGTGTAGAAAACATCTCAGGTGGGATCTGCTTGCCATGCCAGTAATGTTGGAAACCATCAGGACCATCAAGGTTACATTTTTTTTCTCATCGGAGAATAATACTTTCTTCCACCTTTTGAATGTCCCATGTTTGGTGCTCTCTTGCCAAGTCCAAACGAGCAGTGTTTTTTTGTTTTTGTAGCCCTTCAGTCTCAGATGCCGTCTGATGGTTATGGGGCTGCAGTCAGCACCAGTAAGCGCCTTAATTTGGGTTGAGGATCTGCCAGTGTCTTGATGGACAGCCTATTGGATCCTCCGGCTCAGTGCTGGTAAAAAATTTTTGGCTCTTCCACTTGACTTTTTTGTTCCATAACCCTCAGGATCATTTTAAGAAATTCCAAATGACTGTCTTACTGCGTCCCACCTCAGCAGCGATGGCGCGCTGTGAGAGACCCTGCTTATGCAGTTCAACATCCCGACCACTTTCAAAAAGGGAGAGTTTTTTTGCCTTTGCCATCACAACGTGTGACTACCTGACAGAAAATGACAATGAAGCCACATCTTTGCACAGATTTGGCCTTTTAAAGGCATGTGGATCAGCTGAAAAACAGCCTGTTTCAGTTTAATTGTTGTTTTCATTAAATTGAATGCTCAAAAAATGTTTTGTCTCGCTCTCATTTCTTCTTGTTGCATGTTGAAGCTCTACTTGGAACCTTGTTAAGATCCAGCCATGCTAAATATGATTTTTTTGCCATTTTGGTAATAATGGCAAAAAACTTTAAAACGCTTTTACTTATCCAGGCCATTATGATATTGTTTTCTCGTCACATATGGTACTTCATGACAGTGGTAAATTGACCACAAATTTACAAAACATTTGGAAAAATTAGCAATTTTAAAAATTTCTATTTCTCTACTTTTAAAACCGATAGTGATACATCCTAAAATAGTTATTACTTTACGATTCCCATTACTTCATGTTTGGTTCATTTTGTAAATGACATTTTCTTTTTTTGGGGGACATTAGAAGGCTTAGAAATTTAGAAGCAAATCTTGAAATGTTTCGGAAAATTTCCAAAACCCACTTTTTCAGGACCAGTTTAGGTCTGAAGTCACTTTGTCAGGCTTGCATAATAGAAACCACCCATAAATGGCCCCATTTTAGAAACTACACCCCTCAAGGTATTCAATACGGATTTTACAAACTTTCTTAACCCTTTTTTGTGTTCTACAAGAATTAAAGGAAAATGTAGAGGAAATTTCAGAATTTCACTTTTTTTTGCAAATTTTCCATTTTAATAAATTTTTCCCCGCTAACAAAGCAAGGGTTAACAGCCAAACAAAGCTCAATATTTATTACCCTGATTCTGTAGTTTACAGAAACACCCCACATGTGGTTGTAAACTGGTGTACGGGCACACGACAGGGCGCAGTAGAAAAGGAATGCCATATGGTTTTTGGAAGGCAGATTTCACTGGGATAATTATAAGTTGCCATGTCACATTTGAAAACCCCCTAATGGTAGAGTACAAACTCCAAAAAGGTGACCCCATTTTGGAAACTACTGGATAAGGTAGCAGTTTTGTTGGTACTATTTTACGGTGCATATGATTTTTGGTTGCTTTATATTGCACTTTTTGTGAGACAAGGTAACAAAAAATTGCTGTTTTGGCACAGTTTTTATGTTATTTACAGTGTTCATCTTACAGGTTAGATCATGTGGTATTTTTATAGAGCAGGTTGTTACGGATGCGACAATACCAAATATTTTTTGGGTTGTTTGTTTTACATAGTAAAGCATTTTTGAGAAAAATTTTTTTTTTTTTTTTGTCTCGATATTCTAAAAGCCATATTAATTTTTTTCTTATGTAGGGGCTCATTTTTTTTCGGTATGAGATGATGGTTTGACTGGTACTATTTTGGGGTGCATATGACTTTTTGATTGCTTGGTATTACACTTTTTGTGATGTTAGGTGACAAAAAAATGTATTTTTTTGACTGTTCACCTGAGGGGTTAGGTCATGTGATATTTTTTATAGAGCAGGTTGTTACGGACGCAGCGATGCCTAAAATGTCGACTTTTTTTCTTTTACTTTATTTTGGGAAAGACGCTTTTTTTTTTTTTTTTCTTTTTATTTGACTTCAACTTTTGGGGGTCTGATACCCTTTACAATGCATCACAATACTTCTGTATTATAATGCATTGGCTGTAAGTGTATTACACACTGTAAGGCCTATTGCACACGACCGTATGGCTTTTTCAGTGTTTTGCGGTCCGTTTTTCATGGATCCGCTGTTCCGTTTTTTGTTTCCGTTTCTGTTCCGTTTTTCCGTTCCGTTTTTCCGTATGGCATATACAGTAATTACATAGATAAAATTGGGTTGGCCATAACATTTTCAATAGATGGTTCAGGAAAAAACGGAACGGAAACGGAAGACATACGGATGCATTTCCGTATGTGTTCCGTTTTTTTATGCGGATCCATTGACTTGAATGGAGCCACGGACTGTGATTTGCGGGCAATAATAGGACATGTTCTATGTTAAAACGGAACGGAAATACGGAAACGGAATGCATACGGAGTACATTCCGTTTTTTTTGCGGAACCACTGAAATGAATGGTTCCGTATACGGAACGCAAAAAACAGCCAGTAAACGGTAAAAAAAAACGGCCGTGTGCAATAGGCCTAATACACTTACAGCCTTCCTGCCTGTGAGATCCAGGGGGCTGGGTCTCACTGGCTCTCATGGAAGGCAGCCACGATATCTAAGGAAAGCATTGGGAAGCCTTCCCTGCCATCAGGTCCCTGTCACAGCAGCGCGGGGACCCGATAGAAGCTCCCTCCCTCTCCACACATCGCACGTGCCGCGGTCAGCGCTGACCGCGGCACATCTATGGTTAATGCGTCGGTATCAGTGTTTTCACCGATGCCAGCGCATACAGCAGGGGTCTGGCTCTCAGTGACTGCCGGACCCCTGCCGCTGATTGGGTGGGCGCAGCTCCTGCACCCGCCCGATCAGCTTGCCGTACATGTACGGTGCTGGTAAGTCACGTCCACCAGTGCTGTACATGTGGAGGTCCTTATGGGGTTAAGGCTGCTTTCTCACTTGCGTTGTTGTTGTTTTCGGCTTTTGAGATCCGGCAGAGGTTCACAATCCCGGAAAAAACATTTTCCATTTAGTCCTCATGCATTCTGAATGGAAACAGATCCGTTCTGGATGCACCAGGATGTCTTCCGTTCCATCAGGAATCCGTTTTGTGACCAGACACAAAACCGCTGCAAGCTGCGGTTTAGTGTCAGATCATAAAAACGGGGGAAAAAAATGGATCCGGCACTGAAAACATTGTAAGGGTACTTTAACACTAGCGTTTTTGTTTTCTGGTATTGAGTTCCGTCACATGAGCTCAAAACCTGAAAGAAACTGATCAGTTTTATCCTAATGCATTCTGAATGGAGAGCAATCCGTTCAGGATGCATCAGTTCAGTCCCTCCTATGTTTTTTGGACGGAGAAAATACCGCAGCATGCTGCAGTTTTCTGTCCGGCCAAAAATACTGAACCGGCTGGAATGCCGGATCCGGAACTAATTTACATTGAAGTGTATTAAATCCGGCATTAAGTGTTCCGGCAAAGACCTTTTAAAAGTGGCAAATAAATGTAATATCGGATCTGTTTCTCCGGATGACACTGGAGAGTTGGATCTGGTATTTCAATACATTTGTCATCCGGATCCGTCTGACAAATGCCATCAGTTTGCATCCGGATTGCCGGATCCGGCAGGCAGTTCCGGCGCATCCTAACAGAACGGATGCATCCTCTTCCGGATCTCAATACCGGAATTCACGACGCAAGGCTGAAAGTAGCCTAAGACCGGCGTCTTTAACGCTGCTCCAAGTGTTTACCCTAATAGGGAAGGGTTGCTGCCCCTTATGTCTTATGGGCTCGTTCTACTGACGTTCTTTACAGTGTAAACCCATAGTAACTCCTTTTTGGTTTGCCCCTTGCAGAGTGAAATCGAGAAGCTGAAGAAGGCCATACAGTCGTCATGAAGCCTGGTTCCTGCATCCTCACAGTTTAAAGTCCTTAACAGATATCTGGTGATCTGTTTTTTCCACATTCACTGAAGCATGATTAAACCTTTTCTATTATACGGACCCCCCCCCCCCCCAAAGACAATTATTTTCCTGATATTTTTATTTTTTTGCCAATAAGATAAATGGGGCCTTAACTTCTTACTGTGCTGGAGCCGCGACCCTCCTGTGCATAACTGGGTTTGCTTGAATATACTACTGAACTTGTTTGTAAAGAGAGGGATTTGTGTATCAGACTTTTATTAAATACTTGTAATTTTATATTAAAAAACAAACCTATGTCTATGCTCTGAATAAGGAGATGTCTTTGCAAAAAACTAAACTGTAATATAGTCCTATCAGGGTCTCCAAATAGCCTTGGTTCTTCGCTGGCTGATATTTTCCTATACTTGGAAAGGGAAATATATTGATTTTTGTTTTTATTTTTTTCGCTCTACATTTTAGCTTTCTTACCCAGAATCGCCCACGGTTGTGCCTGCGCGCAGCTCGAGTATTAATAACAAGCTGTGTATAATTAGATTTATATGAAATAGTTATATATATATACTGTATGTTGGAAGCATCTCATATATGCATAAAAAAACAACAAAAAAACTATATATACCTGGACATCAAGCCACTTGCACTAGGATATATACAAGGGATTGTGTTAGACTGCGTAAAGTCTTGAGATGGGTGCGTTCGAAACAGGGGGCATGCCGCTAAAGGGTTAATGTGTAGGGTGCTGAGGAGGATTGCTGCCTCGCTGACACAGAACTGTGCTGCCCTGTTAAAAATAAGTTATTGTCATGCATAAGGACTTTCTCCATTTTTTTCAAGATCCCTGCTTGCTGTGACTGAAAGTAAATGTCCATGCTTGTCAGTGGCCACGTGATGGATGCGCGGCTCATTCCTGGACAATGCTTATCACATGACTATGACAGTGAAAGTCACTATTGAATGACAGCAAGCAGGGGTCTTAAAGGCTGTGTACACCTTTCGGAGGCATTGTACTCGTTTTGAGCTTAAAGTAATTTTTTCAATTGGTCTTTATAAAAATAAAAGAGCCCTTTTGTCTGTACATCCTTGAGATTCTTTAGTAACAGGATCTGAATTTTCACTCTGTTCCGTCAGGCAGCTCAGCTAACGGCTCCTTATCTCTGACCTTTATAAACACTCATTATATCTCAGCTCTTATGTCACTGATATGAATGTGGCTGAAATCAGTGTTTGACCATTTGATAATTTAGAGAAGTTTTATTAGATGACCGGCTCAAAGTGAAAGTACCAGTCACACAGACTATGGCTACTTTCACACTAGCGTTTTTCCTGGATCCGGCAGGGTTCAGCAAAACCGCTTCCGTTACTGATACTGAACGGAATGCATTTTGGAGCACTCTGTTCTGTTCAGTTACGTTTTGTCCCCCATTGACAATGAATGGGGACAAAATGGAAGCGTTTTTTTTTCCTATGACAGATCTCAATACCGGAAAATATTAACACTAGTGTGAAAGTATAGATTTTAAAGGATGGCTCCCCTTTCCTGATGTAAAGGGGCTCCAAACTGATGATGCACCCTAGTCACATTGAATAGAATCTTAAGGTAGTGTATGTATATGTGTGTGTATGTATGTGTATGTGTGTGTGTATATGTATGTGTGTGTGTGTATGTATATATATATATGTATATATATATCACTCGCCCATTAGGAATCGCATAAGGACAATAAAACGGCAATTTATTTGATGCTGAATTCAATAATAGATGTAATAAAAAATAATCGTTAAAATTGTAACAATAAAATAATAAGTGATGGTGATCTGATACACTGCCCTTGAATTGGCTTATATACCTTAATATTGGACAACCTCGGATGGTCCAGTGTGACGGTATCAATAGTGTGAAAGTAGCCTATAACGGTGAACAGAATGGCTCAATTTATTTTTTATAAAGACCGATTGAAAAAGTGATTTTTAGCCCAAAAGAAGTAAAATGCAGTCATAAAAAAATAGCCCCCAAAGGTGTACAAAGCCTTCAAGGCCGTCAGGAATGGATGGAGATATAATACCCTGTCTGGGGGGTTTGGGGGCTCTGGGTTAACCTTTTGAGTGCCTCTTACAGATGCTCCCCCCGTTTAGAGCGCCGCAGTCTCGTGAGGTGCACCCTGATCAATGCCGTTGAGTAGGAGCCTTGCACTTGCACTGGATTCTTCCCAAGATCACCCACAAATCTCATTCCACCCATTTACTCTTCCTCCTCCTTTGCAAAGATGAGATCCGCCGCTCTCACGCGGGGCTGCCTTTTTTTTTATTTTTTATAAAGCCTGCCGTAGACAAGAGGCTGTTTAGCACTATGCAATACTTTATACGGTTTTTAACCCTTTCCCGATAGTGAGTGAGTGTCATAAGTGTTTGTCCCCACTTCATGGAGATATAAATGTGTATATATTTAATTATGAAAACAAACCCAAACCCTTTCGGCCATGTAACCGGATGTACAGCTGGTTTCAGATTTGGTTTTTCACTCATTTTCTTGACTTCTTAGGTATATGTGATTGACTATGGAGGAATCGCCAATCAATGTCTTGTCTGATTTGTAATTATTTTTGTTAATATTTCTTCCACTGTCTATGGTCATCTTGAAGGGCACGTCCACCCCAAGTAAATATGTCCTTGAATCTCCTTGTGTCAAGTAGTCAAATAAGCAGGTCATTAGATTCATAGGGCAGATGTCTGCTTAGATAAGGATCAGGCTGTTTGGATTTTAACATGCCTGATCCTTTTTCTTACTCATTAGTCAGCACTAGAGGTGTCTGACAGCGACTTACTCCAATCAGAACCTAGGCCGAGGGGTCAGGAGAGAGAGCGTTGTCCAAACTAGCTGGCCCCATCTTAAGGAGCATCATTCAAACAACCACATGCATTTTGCGGTGGATCTGCAAAAAAGGAGGATGACTTCCATGTTGCATCCCTTTTTTTCAGACCCATTCTAACAATGCCTAATCTTGTCAGCAAAACGGACAAGAATACGACGTGTTTATCTTTTTTGCGGGGCCGCGGAACGGACATATGGTGCGCTATCTGCGTTTTTGTGGCCCAACAAAATGCAAAAATTGTGGATCGGATGCGGGACCAAAAATACAGTTGTGTGAATGCCGCCTTAATTTTAGTGACTGTATGTCTGGAAAATGTAATGTCTGGTGAGGTACATCCGCCTAAGGCTACTTTCACATATACGATTTCCTTTCCGATTTTGAGATCCGGCAGAGGCTCTCAAAACCAGAGGGAAACGCTGCAGCTTGATTTAATAGAACTGGTTGCCTCCGTTCCGTTCGGATGTATTAAATTGAAAGTGAACAAACCGGATTCGGCACTAACACTATTGTAAGCCAATGGGTGCCAGATCCATGTTTTTTCCTGTCTGAAAAAAAACCCGGATCCGGCACCATTGACTTGCATAGTTTTCAGCGCTGGCATTTTCAGTTTTTACAAACCAGACACACAACTGCAGTTTGCAGCGGTTTTGTGTCCGGTCACAGAACGCAACAAACTGGAAACCAGCAGAGGATCTCAAAACCGGAAAGGAAATTGCAGATGTGAAAGCAGCCTAATGCCGCGGAGATCTCTCTGCTTCTGCCATGTCAATACCATTCAGGAGAGGCCAAATTGGTTGCTACCAGAACGTAAGACGTGGTTCAGTGGACTATTTGACAGAAAAGGAAAACCTAAAGCGAACACTCGTTAAACACCTTGTCGTTTTTAGGTTCAGAATTCTGTGCTGACAAATTACTTCATATGCTTTCTATAGCAGGCAGCATGCTCTTTTAAAAGGGTTGTCCGTTTTTTTTTGTTTTTATACCGATCACTTATCCTTAGGATAGGTCATCAATATCAGATCTGCAGGGGTCTGACTCCCAGAACCCCTGTTTGAAGAGAACGCGGTGCTCGTACCAGCTCTGCTTTCTCTTCACTATTTACCTGCTCGCCATCGCAACTGCAGCGGCGAGCAGTGTAATTAGAACTACGCTGTTCCCCATTCACTTCAGTGGGACAAGCTCCTTCCTGTTCAAGCCAGTCTGGTATTGATGACCTACCCTAAGCCACCACTAGGGAGAGCTTACTGCCTGCTGTGCTATTAGTGAGAGCAGTATATGAACAGTATGCACAAAGCTCCCCCTAGTGGTGGCTGCACCTAACCAGAATTATTATTATTTTACTATTACCTCTGGTTACACGGGGGATTATCAGCTCAGATCGCTGTAAATATGTGCAGAATTTTGAACTAGATAAAAAGAAAATTGGGTGAAAGTTAATTTTAAAGATTTAGATTTACTGGATCTTTTTTTTAACTTTCAAGGACAGTGCTCTATAATGAAAGTGATCCACTGCTATCCAGGATCATACAGAGATGACTGCTGCGTCTTAATTGAGCCATTGGCTGTGATGTCAAACTGGGAACAAGGCTGAGTAAATGCAAAGACTGCAAGTCCCAGCATGCCTAGAGTGCTGGGATTTGTAGTCCTCCCATTAGGCCCCAGGTGGCTTATCTCGGCGTGCTCAGGCTGGTTTCTGTCTCCAGGCGTTTGCAATGTTAGACAATCAGTGTAGTAGTAATAATGATGATATTCGATTTAATGGCCTTTTTTCATGTAGCAATAAATTTGATATAAGTGCAATGGGGACGGTTGAAGTAATTCTCTGTAAGCTGCTATGAATGTTTCCAGCCACCGGAGGCGTCACGTAAATGTCCGTTTTTATGTCAAACATTCCAGATCCCACAAAAGCTGCTTATGTCAGCGCATTGAATTGACTGTTTACAGGTGCTGTAATATAATGCATGCTTTCAGGGCAGTTAATAAAAATGATTGCATTTTCCAAAAAGTCTCTCTTGTCTTCATTAAATCTGTGCCCAAAACAGGGGTTTCTGTAATATCGTACACTTTGCAGGTACTGTACTACGCTGCGGTTTTTACGCAATAGAATCCATGCAGAAAAAAATGCATGTATTCCGCAATGTGTGCAGGTGGCCTTACCGCCACAGCTTCTAAGATGGGGGTGGTGGCAGTTAAATATGTAAACTGAGCGTGTGCGACCACCTGAGTGAGGTGGATGGAGAACTTGGGAAAAGAACAAACAGCAGGTCGCACTATACAGGTACATTTTATTAAATAACTTGGTGAAGGGGGGGCTATACAAAATCTTTAATGACATGCAATTACAAAAGTATTCCGATCCAGGCGCTGGTTTGAAAAATGTAGAATTATTTTTTGTGGCACAACCCCTTTTAAGTGATTGCAACCAAAAGTGTCTGCCTTTTTCTAGGAACAGCGCCACGTCTGGATACAAAACAAAAAGAAACCAATCTTATAGCCTTATTATTCCTATTATTATAAAGGGGCCACGTAGCAGAGCGGTTCTGCAGTTTGTTTAAACTGATCTATGCTCTGGATAGATCATCAGCATCTGATCGGCGTGGGTCCGACACCCGGGACCCCTGCCGATCAGCTGTTTGAGAAGGCAGTAGCGCTGTGGCCTTCTCGCTGTTTACCGCTGGCCCAGTGACATCACGAATAGTATCAACTGGCCTGGGTGCGAATGAGCTCTGTTCACTTGAATGGAGCTTAGCCGCGCCCAGGCCAGTTGATATTAGTCGTGATGTCACTGGGCCAGCGGTAAACAGCGAGAAGGCCACAACGCTACTGCCTTCTCAAACAGCTGATCGGCGGGTGTCCTGGGTGTCGGACCCACGCCGATCAGAAGCTGATCTATCCAGAGCATAGATCATCAGTTTAAACAAACTGCAGAACCCCTTTAAGGTGGTAAGAAACCGCTCTGCTACGTGGCCCCTTTATAATAATAGGAATAATAAGGCTATAAGATTGGTTTCCATTTGTTTTTTGTATCCAGATTCGGCGCTGTTCCTGGAAAAGGGCAGCCACTTTTTCTGCTGTTTGTTCTTTTCCTCATTTTTGGGTCTTTCTCACTGAGCTGGTCGAAGCTGTGGCAGTTACAGGGAGAGAGCTGCAGCAGAAAGGACACGTCCCCTGAGCTGCAAAGCTGAAAAGAGTCTGGTAGAACAAGTGGCGTAGCGTGGTTTGCCAGCACCCGGGGCAAGCCATGTATTGTGCCCCTCCCTCCCTCCATCATGTGGACACGCCCCTTTTTACAGATAATGTAGTAGATGTCACCTGCAGTCCTATGTAACACCACAGATAACACAGTGATAACTCTCTGAGTACAGATAATGTAGTAGATGGGTGTGAGGCCCCAGATTTCAGAACACGCACAGTGTGACCTGAAGTCTGGGGGCAGGGTGGGCCAAACTTTATATCCACCCCCCAACCCTACAGTGAAACAAATGTGTTTGGGCATTACATACATCACTACAAAATATACAGGAGATTACAGCACCCCATACCTCATCCATCCAGTGACACCTTCTTTCAGCCGCCTCTCATCTCTGCAGAGTTTTATTATTGGTTATTATTATATATATATATATATATATATATAATGGCCCCCTCTGTATAATATATAATAGCCCCTCTGTAATATTAGATTATATTATGTGCCATTATATATCCTAATGATGGCGGGGCAATTATATATTATGATAATACTGGAGGGGGGGGTCATTTTATATATAATACAGAGGGAGCCATTATATATCCTAATATTACAGAGGGGCCATTATATATAATTATATATAATGGCCCCCCTGTATAATTAAATATAATGGCCCCCCTGTATAATTATATATATATATATATATATATATATATATATATATAATGGCCCCCCTGTATAATTATATATATATATATATATATATATATATAATGGCCCCCCTGTATAATTATATATAATGGCCCCTCTGTATAATTATATATAATGGCCCCCCTGTATAATTATATATAATGGCCCCCCTGTATAATTATATATAATGGCCCCCCTGTATAATTATATATAATGGCCCCCCTGTATAATTATATATATAATGGCCCCCCTGTATAATTATATATAATGGCCCCTCTGTATAATTATATATAATGGCCCCCCTGTATAATTATATATAATGGCCCCCCTGTATAATTATATATAATGGCCCCCCTGTATAATTATATATAATGGCCCCCCTGTATAATTAAATATAATGGCCCCCCTGTATAATTAAATATAATGGCCCCCCTGTATAATTAAATATAATGGCCCCCCTGTATAATTAAATATAATGGCCCCCCTGTATAATTATATATAATGGCCCCCCTGTATAATTATATATAATGGCCCCCCTGTATAATTATATATATAATGGCCCCCCTGTATAATTATATATAATGGCCCCCCTGTATAATTATATATAATGGCCCCCCTGTATAATTATATATAATGGCCCCCCTGTATAATTATATATAATGGCCCCTCTGTATAATTATATATATAATGGCCCCTCTGTATAATTATATATATAATGGCCCCTCTGTATAATTAAATATAATGGCCCCCCTGTATAATTATATATAATGGCCCCCCTGTATAATTAAATATAATGGCCCCCCTGTATAATTAAATATAATGGCCCCCCTGTATAATTAAATATAATGGCCCCCCTGTATAATTATATATAATGGCCCCCCTGTATAATTATATATAATGGCCCCCCTGTATAATTAAATATAATGGCCCCCCTGTATAATTAAATATAATGGCCCCCCTGTATAATTAAATATAATGGCCCCCCTGTATAATTAAATATAATGGCCCCCCTGTATAATTAAATATAATGGCCCCCCTGTATAATTAAATATAATGGCCCCCCTGTATAATTAAATATAATGGCCCCCCTGTATAATTATATATAATGGCCCCCCTGTATAATTAATATATTTAATAGCCCCTCTTTATAATATATATTGTCCCCTCTGTATAATATGTAATGGCCCCAATTCTTTGCCCCTCCTCCATAGTGCCCCCAGTACTTACATAAAAAAAAAATACTCGCCTCTCTTCATCGCCTCTTGTAGCCTTTGCCTCAGGCGTCCTGGTGCAGGCGGTCAGGAACACATCACCGTGCCCTCCTGCGCCGCGTCATCACATCATCTCGCAAGACCCGGCGCAGGAGGTCACGGTGATGTAATCGCGATCTCCTGCGCTATTCTACTGCTTCATAGGCCTGAAGCTTATGAGGCAGAACGGAGGGGATGGGAGCCATAGGCTTCCATCACCCTCATTATACTGCCTGCTGCTTGGCGCCCCCTACGATTTGGCACCCAGGGCCACGTCCCCCTCCCCCACCCACGCTACGCCACTGGGTAGAACGATAAAAGCAATGAATGGGGAGATCTCTGGTTCCACTTGAGGTCCAGGGCTGCTTCTAGCTTTGTGAGGAAGAGATTATCATGTACTATATGATGTCTGATTTTTTTTTTTTTTTACATCAATCATGGAACAACCCCTTTTAAGTGATAACTTCAGAATTGTCGCCTGGATAGAATGTACATAATCTCCTAGTGAATCCTTACAAGAAACTGAGAAAATGGTCATGCCGTTCTCCACCACTAGATGTCGCCAATGTACCAAGTGTCCTCTAAGGAGTCAGGAAAGTGGCTGCGTATTGATTATACAGGTGAAACTCGAAAAATTTGAATATCGTGCAACGGTCATTTATTTCAGTAATGCAACTTAGGCCTCTTTCACACTTGCGTTGTCCAGATCCGTTCTCCAGAACTGAAGACATCCTGATGCATCCTGAACGGATTTCTCTCCATTCAGAATGCATTAGGATAATCCTGATCAGGATTCTTCCGGCATAGAGCCCCGACGACGGAACTCTATGCCGGAAGAAAAGAACGCAGGTGTGAAAGAGCCCTCTAAAGGTGAAACTAACATATGAGACTCATTACATGCAAAGCGAGAGATTTCAAGCCTTTATTTGTTATAATTTGGATGAATTCACAATTTTGAGGTCCCCTTTGCTCGGGGGATATGAATTAATTAGCTGACTAGAGTGCGACACTTTGAGCCTAGAATATTGAACCTTTTCACAAAATTCTAATTTTAAGCTGCATTAATGCAATTCCTTTTAAGTTGCATTACTGAAATAAATGGACGTTTGCACGATATTCTAATTTATGGAGTTTCACCTGTAGTTTCATAGTTGGTAAGGTTGAAAAAAAAAAGGTGCAGATCTGTCTAGTCTAACCTATAATCCTATCATGTAGCAAGGTAAAAAAAACACATTAGGTATCATGGACACAACCATTGGCTGTTTTGCATTCCGCAAATGGCGGATCCGCGAAACTGATAACGGCTGTGTGCGTTCTGCATTTCGCGGAACGTCCGGCCCATAATAGAACGGTCCTATCCTTGTCCGCAATGCAGAGAAGAATAGGACATGTGCTATAATTTTGCAGACCGCACAAGATGTGCTGTCCGCACCTTTTGCGGCCCCATTGAAGTGAATGGGTCCACATCCGACCTGCAAAAAATGCTGATCAGATGCAGACCAAAAAAAATGTTCGTGTGCATAGCCCTCAGGCCTCATGCACACGACCGTTCCGTTTTTTGCAGTCCGCAGAAAACTGAAGCCGCCCATGTGCCTTCCGCAATTTGCAGAACGGAACGGTCGGCCCATTGTAGAAATGCTTATTCTTGTCCGCAAAACTGACAAGAATAGGACATGTTCTATTTTTTTTGCAGGGCCACGCAGCGGAGCAACGCATGCGGACAGCACACGGAGTGCTGTCCGCCCAAACTGTGGCTCGGATGCGGACCCGAACAACGGTCGTGTGATTGAGGCCTTGGGCAGATGATGTTCCCCATATAAATATGAGAATCAGAATAAATCCTTCAGGAATCTAATTCCAAATGATGATAAAAAAGTGGGGGAAAAAATACAGCAGGGCCCATATACTGTAGCAAATTTTTTACGCTTTTTCTAACGATACCAAATTATGGGGCATGCCATATTGGTGGTCTAATTTGGGATTTTCAACTTCTTGCCAGTTTTCAAAAGTGGTGAAAAAAAGCAGGGATTATGGGGAGTGGCGAAGACTCCTGCAGCCGGTCAGATATGCTATAATTTATGCCAGGAGCTGGCACTACTGGAGAATGAAAAAAACACTTAATGGAAAACTTAATGCGACTGAGATACAGTAGTCGTAGACTAGTATGACATGCTGATGCTTAGTCATTGATCACACACCAGGTGGTGCCCCATTTTATTTTGGGTTCTGCAGCAGGGTATATAATGAGGCAGGGTCATCTTAATACTGGGTGACATCTCCCCTTGTCACAAAGGCTGGCACTCTGGCATGGTAGCGGTCATACAGATGCTGGATGTCCTCCTGTAGTCATTCCAAGCGCTTTCATCTTGGAGCTGTAGTTCATCCAAGGTGGTTGTTGGCTGTTGTACATGGAAGATCCATTGCCCCATCCAGTCCCAGACATTCTTGATGGTGGAGAGATCTGGCAATGAAGCATGCCAGGGGAACTGCTGGATATCCTGAAGAGCTGTTGTGTAGCACGCCCATTGTGTGAGTGGCCGTTAGCTTGTTGGAATAACACGTCTTCTGAGTCAAGAAAGGCAGTGAGACTCCTGGACAGACTGGTCAGTGTTCTCTTCACGAATAACAGAAGGAACATGGTAGCTAATGGCACACCACACCATGACACCTGGTGTTGGTCCTACACATATTGGCAGTAGGTGCCCTCCAGCCATTATTAGTACCAAAGCAGAACCTGCTTTCATTACTGAACACTACCGCTTGCCTTTCATGCCTCCAATGGGCTCTCTCGTGGCACCAGCACAGGCATTCATGGAATTGATGTGCGGTCAGCGGCATACGAACTAGTGGAGTGTGTGATTGCGGTCCTGCTTCAAGTAGATGGTTTCTTATGGTCCAGGCAGTTACTGCAGTACCAATTTGTCTTAAGATACAGCAGCTCTTCTTATATGGCGATCTTGACATGTATAACGCCCCAGAGTGGGATTACCACTTCTTCACCCCGCTACTGTCTCTAATGGGCTAATATAATGTCATCTTGTGTATTTATTTCAGGTCCACTACACTGTGCATTCCTATTTCTAATGTAACTGTTTATTTGGTGTAATATGCCTGGTTCACCAGCAGGTGGCAGCAAACATGGCAGAGCTACAGTTAGGTAGAATAGAGTTTCCCATTCCATTCTAGCCCCCCCCCCCTCCTCTGTGGAGGAGTGGGCAAATCCCACTTCCTGCAGGAAGGGTGGGTCCCAGTTTCTGGTTAGTCTGGCTTACCCTCTGTTAGGGGAAGGACGGTATGCTGGGTACGTCTCTGCTGGACTTGCCCAGGCCAAGCCAAGCCAAGCCAGCCAGAGCACCTTCAGCTCTGCTGGATGTGGAGGCCACAGCTTAGAGCCTCAGGAGCCAGGAGAATAGTTCCCTGGCATAATTAAGAGACAGACTACAAAGAGAGAAGTTACAGCATAAAGAAGAAGCTAAGTTATACAGCAAGCCTGTCAGCACAGCAGAGCAAATGAGCAACAGATGTATTAAAGTTGAGTTTGCCTGCCAGAGTTTTAATGCCAAAGCCTGCTGGGATCAAGATAAAGTTTGAAGATTGTGTCTGTTGAAAGTTTACCAAAGTAAAGCTGCTATTCATCTTCATCACAAGGTCTGGACTCAATTTTTTCTTCAAATTTCTCAACTATTTCCCCCTATTTGTCTGCTTCGTAGCCAAAGCCTGGGGTCTAGCAGTATCCAGGTAGGAGCACCGTGACACTCACACACATAAAGGGACATTTTAGGCCACCCTACACCAGTCAGCCATTCCTACACCTGGCTACCAACCCTCTATTAGGGCCCAAGGGGGCGGCCCGTTGCACATGCATTTGTCTGTCTTGACCATCCAGAATTCTCTACCCTCCTCTGACCACTGTTGACACCACTGATGCACTACAGAAACTTCTCGTCCAACTCTGAGATTTGATGTGTTGACCGTCTAGCTTCTAGTAGGCCCTTTTTAAAGTAAGTTAATTGCCGAATGCTGCACACACTTCATCTAACAGAGTGAACTCCTCAACACCACCCAATCAACAGTCCTCTAAGAAGATGAAAAACAGTGCTGTCATACAAAAATAACAGTGATGCCAGACAAAAAAAAAACATCTGTGGAGCTTCTGGATGTAAAATAAGCATCTTGGAACTTTGATCACTACACGTAACACCCTCCAAAATTGTCAGATGGACTCCTTTTTAGGTGTTTTTAGGATCTACACCAGCTCATGGTTGCCTTGGAGTTGAAATTCTGACCGAAAGTGCACCAAATTTATTAAAAGGCTTCTCCTCGATTTACATATTCATGACCTATTCTGAGGATGGTTCATCAGTTTGAGATTGGCGAGGATCCGACTCCCAGGACCCCCTCAATCAGTTGCTTGAGGAGGCCACAGCGCTCCTGTGAGTGCTGTGGTTTCCTCCCAGTTTACCAAGCACAGCGCCGTGGTATTGCAGCTCAGCCACATTCACTTGACTGATAAACGTGACGTCACATGGCCAAAGAGGAGGCCTAAGTGCTCACAGAGTGCAGGGGCATCTTTGTACAGCTGATCAGCAGGGCTCCTAGGAGTCGGGACCTTTAATAGGAAAGGGTCATCAATATGTAAATTATGAAGAATCCGTTTAACCCTCTGACGACATCCGCCGTACATGTGCCGCATGGCGTATGTCTTCTCTTTAAAGATAGAGCCCGCTCTGGAGCGGGCACCATAGCTGCTGGGTGCCTGCTGTTTCACGGGGCTAATGTCTATGATTGGCGATAACACAGATTGCAGACATTTAACTCATCAGATGTCAGTTGTGACCACAGCATCTGAGGTGGCTTTCCCTGGGAGCACTGTGCTTCTGTGCCCCGAGCGGCTTCCCTGCGCTGTGATCGTAGAAGCCGTTCATTGCTGTTGATAGGCTGAAGCCTGTACAAGGCTACCAGGCATATCACAGGTATACTCCAATGTTGGCCTGCAGGTGGCAGTACTGTATTGAAATATACTGAATTTCCCATACGCTAATATATTAAATCACATTAGTGTTTGGGGGAAAATCAATCTAATAATAATACATTCAGGTAACCTTGGAGGGTTTAAAAAAAAAACTTGAAAAAAAAACTTTTAAAAATATAAAAAATATATAAAAATGTAAATAACCCCCCTTTCCCCCTGATAAAAATAAAGATAATAAATATCGCCGTGTTCCAAAATAACTGAACTATTAAAATATAAAAGTATTTGTCCCATACGGTGAGCGCTGTAACAGAGAAAAAAGGCTGATTTGCAGTTTTTTTGTTGTTTCACCTAGTAATAAAATTAAATAAAAAGTGATCAAAAAGTCATATACTCCAAAATGGTGTCAATAAAATCTACAAAAAATGATCCGTAGACTTAACTATAATAATTTATGGGGGTCAGAATATGGGAATGCAAATTAAAAATTATACAAATGTGGTATCACTGTAATCATACTGAAGGGAAGAGGTCAGTCTTAACTCATGGGGATCGCTGTAAAAACTAAACCCATAAAATTGTGGCAGAATTGCGTTTTTCCCCCATTTCACCCCATTTGGAATTTTCCAGCTTCCCACTAAGTTGTAAGCAATATTTAATGGTGCCATCAGAAAGTACAAAAACAAGTCCTCATATGGCTATGTACAGTAAAAATAAAAAAGTTATGGCTCTGGGAAGTAAAAAAATGAAAACGGAAAATCGTCATGTTCTCAAAGGATTTAGAGGCCTGTGCCTATTAATAATTTTGATTATGCGCTGACAGACTTTATACTAAAACTGGCATATGTAATGCCACCCAGTATGTTCTTGCTGGTATCTATGACTCTTTTGATGCATTCTATTATTTTATTTGGCTTGGCAGCAGCTGCCTGGCACTGGTCACTAGTTATGTTTAATGTCCACCAATATCTCCAAGTCTGTTTCACCTGCAGTTTAACCTGACATTTTATTGTTTAATACACAATTAGGCTTTTTGTTTCTTCGGCCCAAGGGCGTGACATTTCAGCTTCATTTGTACATTGCAGATCTAGGTGTACCTGAGCTGAAGTCTCTTTTGCATGGTCTATAAGTAGAGATGGCCTTGCGGTTCGCCCGGCGGTCGTTTCGCGGCAAATCTTGCTCGTTCGCGATTCGCCGAACATGCAAACATATGGCGATGTCCGACGGCGCCATATTCTTTTGCATTGCGACGAACTTTGACCCATCCATCAGGTGGGACAGGACAGCCAATTGAGACGTTTCAGCACATGGACACCCCCCAACCCTATAACAGAACCCGATCTGGCAGCCATTTTACATTCTGTGTTTTGCCAGTGTAGGGAGAGGTTGCTTTGTGGAGCAGGGACAGGCTGTTAGGGACACCAAACGCTAGCTAATAGGGCCACAAAAGTCCTTTTAAGGACTGGTATAGGTGTGCTATCGCTATACTTTCTAACATAGAAAGTATATTATAGTGCATTTGAATTGTGCAGCAGTTGTATGCGGTTCTACTGTGATACTGCAGCTATATAGAGGGACAAACGCTATTGGAACACCTAATTGCAACTGGTGTGATATACCTGTTGCCCTCCAAAACCTGATCAAGGGGTTTGATATACCTTCTTCCACAAAATACTGATTGAGGGCTGCAATATACCTGTTGCCCCAAATAAACAGGGTGGTATAACTGTTGTGGCAAAAAATTATAATTGAGGGGTGCGATATACCTGCTTCCACCAAATATTGATTGAGGGCTGCGATATACCTGGTTCCACAAAATACTGATTAAAGGGAGTCTTTCACCTACACTGACCATTATAGAACACTAACACCATGATCTGCATTATAGTCCCCATATTGGAATGCTACTTACCGTATAGCTGTTCGTCACCTATTTTCGCAAAAAAAAAAAAAACACTTTTATTCAATATGTTAATTAGGTTCTGAAGGTGCCTAGGAACAGTGTTCAAGCGGCCAGTGCCCAGACCCCTCAGCCTGCCATAGGTTCTTCAGAAATACAGCACCGTTCACAAGATTTGCCGCGCCTGCGCACTTTATTCCCTATTTTGGGCAGAGGCACAAGAGCATTTAATGTGCAGGTGCCGGCCCGTACATCTAGCTTGCCTTGTGCCTCGTCCCATAATGGGGAATGAAGTGCGCAGATGTGGCGAATCTTGTGAACGGTGATGGTGCTGGATTTCTGAAGGACCTAGGGCGGGCCAGAGGGGTGAAAGGGGAGGGGTTTCATATGAAAAGCGACGAGGGGCCTGGGCACCATCCACTTGAAGCCGCCCCTGGGCACCTTCAGAACTTAATAAACATATTAAATAAAAGTGTTTTTTAGTGAAAATAAGTGACGGACAGCTATACGGTAAGTAGCATTCCAATATGGGGACTATAATGCAGATCATGGTGTTAGTGTTCTATAATGGTCAGTTTAGGTGAAAGACTCCCTTTAAGGGGTTCGATATACCTGTTTCCACCAAATACTGATTGAGGGCTGCGATATACCTGTTTCCACCAAATACTGATTGAGAGCTGCGATATATCTGCTTCCACTAAATATTGATTGAGGCCTGCGATATACCTGCTTCCACAAATGCTGCTCTTCTCTAGGGACTTAGGCACAGGGTCATTTTGAAAATGATAGGCAGAGGAAGAGGCAGACCGTTCCGCAGGGGTGGTAGGGGTCGGGTAGGTGCACCAGGCCGGAGCCTAAGTGGGAAGTTGCAGAAGGTGCGTGCGATTACTTCAAAGGGCGCACCAGAGTTGGTTGAGTGGCTTACTCACCCTTCCGCTTCTGCACCCTCCTCATCCTCTTTATCTGCACCCTCCTTACTCTCTGCTGTGTGCATCCCCAAATCCACCACCACCACCATAGCCCCTCCACTCGAGTTAGAGGAATTATTTTCCCATCCATTCCCAGACCATACCGATGCGCAGCCATTCTTGACATCGGATGAGGAAGAGTAGGTAGCAACGGCCGCCACCCAGCGGTCTGACGAGAGTACCCAGATCAACCCAAGGAGGGAGGTCCCAGCTGTTGCTGCCTACTTCGAGATCTCAAATGTCAGTGGTGGTGAAGGTGACGATGATGATGCTTCGATGGATGTCACGTGGGTGCTTACAAGAGAGGAAGAGGAGGGGAGTTCAGAGGGAGAGACGGAGCAGCAGAGAGGGAAGAGAAGGAGGAGAAGCAGGCAGAGCTTGCAGGACACAGGAGGCAAAACGCAGACTGCCAACATGCACGGTCAATTCTGGCCCTCCCAGGACGCCAGAAAATGGCTCCGCAGTGTGGACTATTGTCAGCTGCTGACAATAGTGTTGCCATCTGCAGCCTGTGCTGTCAACGCATAAGTCGCGGTAAGCCCAACACTAACCTAGGGACGACCGCCTTAAGAAGGTACCTGGCCTCCCATCATCGAGTCCAGTAGGAGCAACACCATCAGAACCCACAAAGCCACACTCCCGGCACTCCACGTCCTGCCTCTTCTCCTTCTCCTCTCTCCTCCCATTTGTCCTCCACTCCACCTTCCACCGTGCCATCATCGCGTTCATCTGGCAGAAGGCAGGCTTCCGTGGCCCAAATGTTTGAGCGTAAAAAGTTGATGACGCTGGATAACCCTCATGCTCAATGGCTGACCGCTGACTTGTCGGAACTGCTAGCCCACCAACTACTGCCATATAAACTGGTGGACTCGGAGGCCTTTCGAAAATTTGTGGCCATTGGCACGCCACAATGGAAGATCCCCGGAATGAAAATTTTTCTCTCAGAATGGCATCCCAGAGGTATATGGCCACGTTCAGCGGCAAAGTGAATATATCTCTGGCACACAGTGTCGGTGCCAAGATACATCTGACCACAGACACGTGTTCTAGCAAACACGGGCAGGTAGGGTACATAACTTTTACTGCCCACAGGGTGAACCTTCTGATGGCCGTCAAGCATGTAACCCGTGGTTCCCGTGTGTATTTGGTGTTACCGCCAAGTATTGTATGCAGGTCTGCCTTTTCTTCTCCTCCTCCTACTCCATCATCCATCTCCTCCTCGGCTGACTCCTCCTTTTCCACTGATACCGCCTTTTCCGATGCACCCCCCAAGCTCCCAGAACCTATTCAACATCCCAGGCGAGACGTTGCCATGCTGTGCTGCGGCTGTTGTGCCTGGAAGCCAAGAGCCACACCGGTCCTGCACTGCTTTCAGCTCTGCAGTCACAGGCCGATCAGTGGCTAACCCCGGTCAATTTGACAATTGGTAAAGTGGTGTGCGACAACGGTGCCAATCTGCTGAGCTCCTTGAAACAGGGCAAAATGACACACGGTGCCATGCATGGCACACTTCCTGAACTTAGTTGTGCAACGATTCGTTGCCAAACGACTACTTGTACGTGAGATCACCAAACTGGTCAGTCGCAGCCAGGGGCGCCATCAGTGACATCGTACCTTACGCCTTCTTTCTGGAGCGTGCATTGCGTCATGTCATTGATCAAGCCATCAAGGAGCAGGAGCAGGAAGATGAGGAAGTCGCAATGCTGAATGAATTCCCAGGGGGGCTACTTGAGCTAAGACAAGTCAGCAGTAGTCTGAAGAGGAGTCAGAGGAGGATGGTGGCTAGGGGGAGAAGGAGGAGGAGCAAGAAGAACAGGCTTTGAGGGGGACTTTAAACTTTTCGGGGATCCCTGTTGTTGTCCATGGCTGGGGGAAGGAGACCGAGGACGACATTCTCCTGGGCGATGAGCAGGAGCCAGGCCGCTCCACCACTTCCAATTTAGTTCAAATGGGGGCCTTCATGCTTCAGTGTTTGAAGAGGGACCCCCGTATAGAAAGCATAAAGGTCAAGGCCCAGTACTGGGTGGCAACGTACTTAGACCCCCAGAACAAACACAAAATGGTGGACATGTTACCAGCATCACAGAGGGCTATCAGAATGCAGCATTTCCAGGCCTTGCTGCTGTAGATGCTGCATTCTGCTGTTGCGGGCGCTGGCAGAGGATTTTCCACTCACAGTGAAACAGGTGCGGGTACCAATCCTACTGCGCCTGCAAGAAGAGGGCGGTTTGAAGATGTGTTGGTCACTTCGGATATGAGATCATTCTTGCAGCCAAACCATCGACAGCCCACCTCCGGATCCAGCCTCAGGGAACGCCTAGACCGACAGGTGTCTGACTACATCAGGTTAACGACCGATGTGGACGCTCTGAGAAGCGAGGAATCCCTGGACTACTGGGTGTGCAGGCTTGACCTGTGGCCAGAGCTGGCACAATTTGCCATGGAACTCCTGGCTTGCCCCTCGTCGAGTGTCCTGTCCGAAAGGACGTTCAGCACAGCAAGGGGGAATCGTGACCATAAGTGCACCCGCCTAGCTCACGACAGTGTGGACTACCTCACATTTCTAAAAATGAATGAGGCATGGATCTCAGAGGAATTCAACACCTGTGACGACAACGTGTAATTGAATTTCCTCATGCCAGCCCAGACATATCCGCCACCACCCAGAACAAAGAATGGTCCTTGACTTGTCTTATGTATATATCGCGACAGTGACCGCCTAATGCACCTCCAGCCACATAATCACAAGTTCTTTTCTGTCAGGTTAATGACTCATTTTTGGGGCCTGTACTCCTGTGGCCTAAAATAATTTTTTTCCAGGCTCCAGCAGGGCACATTTTTGAGAGGTTCCCTTTAAGACGCATAAAAATGGCCCCTGATTAAAATACATATTTTTTGTGGGAATTTTTGCCATTGATCCCCCTCTGGTATGTCACTGTCCATGTTGTGGGACTATGTGTGCACTTCTAGTAAGTATTTGGTGAATGTAAATATGACCTGAAGGTTTTTCAGGTTTGCCTGCCATTAAAGTCAATGGGGCCTGCCGCGAACGCGCGGTTCACGAACATTTGATCGTCCATCACTACTTAGAATTTTCTGCTATGACTTAGGATTTAACAGTCCCTTCCCCAACTTCTCCCTTATTCTTCATGATTAAGACAAGATTTTCTCATCTCAAAACAAAAGCACTAAAAACAAAGCGTAATCTGTTTTGAAAAAATGACGCAAGTCATGTAAAAAAATTTACATTAAAGGACAGAATGGTAGTGCCAAATTTTTTACTGTGTAGCCATACGACATGGTTGTTCTAGTGGTGCA
The DNA here is from genome assembly GCF_014858855.1 of Bufo gargarizans. NCBI lineage: Eukaryota > Metazoa > Chordata > Amphibia > Anura > Bufonidae > Bufo > Bufo gargarizans. Next base: position 6,702,284 of record NC_058083.1, read on the forward strand.
GTGGATTACCCAGGTGGTTAGGGATATTTTAGTAATTTTTTTTCATACAAGTTGGGAAAGGCAGGGCAGAGGGAGCAGACGAGGTGCTGGGTGGGGTTTGGAATTTATTTGTTTAGGTTACCATACTTTTATAATGGAAGTCATTGAGAAGAGTGTTATTATCTTGTGAAAGACAATGACCTGTCCTTTCATAATTGTGTATTCTGGAGGACATACAGAAGCTGCGTTCCTTGTGCCACATATGGCACCTATCAGTGGCCATAGAGGGAGCTGGAATAGGTGTTCGGAATGATGATCACATCATGACAGGCGTGTGCAGATCTTGTAGGAGGCAGTGACCTATTTATTTATTCATAGGTTATGCGTATGAGTAGAGGGGCTGAATATAAAAAAACCATGATGTGGGTGGGGATCGACCACCCCACAGGCTGTTCCAGCACAGATTCAGCGTTGTCGGATCTTGTACTTCACGTGAAGTAGAGGATCCGGCAGGCTGCTCTGTGATTAAACAGCCTACCAGATCCACCGTAAGGGGGTCCGGCGGCGATCCAGGCGATTTCCAGCTAAAGTGCCGGTTTTCGACCGGAAGAAAACTGTTGCATGCACCAGTTTATGTCTGGCCGAAACCTGTAATTTTTCCCGGAAATCTAGAGGATCCAGCAGGCTGCTCTGTGCTTGAACAGCCTGCCAGATCCACAAACGTTGATGTGAACGAAGCCTTACCAAAGCTGCAGTGCAGATTTTCGACTGTATGTACCTGCCAGTTATGCAGGGGTATAACACTTCGGGGGGAGGATGACACATTTGCTCTCCTGGGAATATATTTGTAATTACAGCCACTAGTTGTTACATTGTAGAAACCATACTGTAACAATAACTACCGTACTACTTATTTCTCGGCGCAGTTCTGTGCTACATGTTTATCTCCTGTAGGTTCATTTGTGTCTGCGGGTCGTTTACAGTAATTTCACATCCTCTGGGGGCAGCTCCCTGCAGGTTGTTGATCCATGGGCTATTGACTCGAATTTCAAGCTACGTAAATCAATACAGTTCTACAGCGGCGTAATCATTGCTCATGAGATGTCAATCAGTAGAGCCACACTACTCAATCAATGACTCGACTCAATCCCCAAGACCTTTGCGGGAGTGAAACACACGCTCAAAACAAGTCATAGTGCATAAGTAGTGGAGAAAATATAGCAAAATACGCAGATGTAGCAGTGTCACCTACTGTATAACTTTTATTTCTGCCAGTTAAAACCAGATAGTGCACATAGACTCTTTGTCTAATCAGTTTTTATTTTCGGATTATAGATTGTTTACAGTATTTCCTGAACATGATTATGGAGTCGGCCATCTTGCCTACGTTGTTGTCAATAGAATCACAAGAATGACGACAGCAGCAGGAGAAGTGTGTGTTGATCTTGTAGGCAGCAGTGACTTTCTAGCTGAAGATAAGACGGAGGTGAGGACCTGTAACGATCGGCAGGGTGGTTCCATCTGCAGCACAGCGACTCCTCCCACTGGGCGGAGCTACCCCATATAAGCCCCGTGGCAGCTATGCACAGTGTTCCACTAATTTGGAGTGTGCGCCTGTGCACACTGCTACTGAAGCTCTCCCCACTGACATTGGATCCGGACTTCAGAACACCTGGGAACCTTCTCCAAGACTCCGCTAACCTCCCATGGCAATCCGGGACGCTACTTAAGGATTCTACCAAACTGCAAGTAGAGCTATTTAGTGGCTGACTTTAATCTGGACTACCAATACCTTACATCAGTGGCGATAATATTCAAGGCACTCTGTTCTCTGTGTAATGCTTGCAAGGGGGGCGTGTGTAGTCCAAAATATGACTCATGGACTATAACTGTTGCCTGCACCATATGTATAACTGCATCCACGTGCAGGGCGTATAGAGATAGCCGTTAATAATATAATCAGAGCAGGGAGCAGGTGTATGATGTTAGGGTCCCTAACTCTCAGTAGTTTGAGAGAGCCGCCTGGGAATCCGTTACTGAACCTGATCTAACCTCACCTTCCTTCTTGGTCTTGTGCACTAGTTAATGCAACACGTTTCCGCAGTTGAGATCCTCACAAAACAGTTCGGCGCCTTACAGGACCATTGTGGTGAAGCAAGTTCGTATGTGTTTCTCTGAATACATTTTCATTTCCATTTATTCAGATTTTCTTCAAAGATCTTGTGATGGGTATACTGTACGAATACATGCATAGTCAGTCTTGTATATTTGATCTGACGGAGTAAAAAATAAAACACCTTTCAAGAAGAAAAAAACTTGAGTCTGATGTAGGCATCAAATGCTATATGACCTCTAGATACAAGAGGGCAGATCGTCAAAGGCGTCACATGCTGGTCATTCAGAGTGACATTTCTGTGAAAAAGTCACAGGGTCGGGGAATTTGTGGGGCATTTTCTTACAATTTCTTGTAAATTCCCCCATGTGTTATATGGTAAATGTGGAGGTATTATTTAGTGGATTACGCTGCATTGTAGAAGCCACTGAAGGTGCACAATTTATTGCGAGTCACAGCCTTGGAGGGATTAGTCTGGCGTCTCTGACTTGTCACTTTGATTTTGGGGACAGAGTCGTGACAGCTGGAGATTGATGAAATGTCTAAGGTAAAGGTCTGCCTCTATTGTTCAGCTAATACATCAATTTCAGATTGCCATCAGAGACTATACGTTCCCCTACACTGCGAGCTTCATGTCCAGCCCTGTAAATATCAATTTATTTTTTCAAATTTTTCTACTTTTTGCAAAAACCACAAGAGGTCTATTTCGGAAGCATCGCAGAATTGTCTTTGGGCTAAACAGACAGTAGAAGTGTTCCCTTTTGGTATCTGCCAGATGCATTTTTTTAGGATGAAAGGTGACATTGCAGCAGCAGCAGGAGTAGAGTATGTTTAATGTGTGGGAGGCAGTGACCCGTCTATTAATAAGATAGTTACTGAGGACAATGCTACACATAATGGGGTAGTGTCATAAAGCGAGCAGAGATAAAACACTCTTCAGCCAATCAGTACACAGAAATGATTGCAGCAGAAGGAGTAGAGTGTGTTGATTTTGTGGATGGCAGTGACCTGTTCATTCATAGGACTTTTTGGTGAGCTCAAGGCTGCATGTGATGGGAATAGCGTCATGGAGTGGGTTGCAACAGAACACTCTCTGTAGCCAATGAGATGATGGGACTAATGCAACAGAAGAGGGTGTGCTGCTCTTGTGGGAGGTAGTGACCTGTCTATTCATGAGAATACAGGCGGGTTTACAGCGGCCAAGGAGCAGCCGATTGTCAGGAAGGAAGCGTTCGTTGGTAATGAGTATTCACAGGGATAATCTGCCCGAATATTGTGCAGTGTAAATCCACCTTATGTTATTGAGGACAGTAGAGAGGAGAGAATTGACTTCGGATAAAACATCCAAAGTCGATTCACATAAAACTTTGCTCAACGAAACTTCACGAAGCAATAACTTTGGCTCATCGAAGCCAATACATTCTAATACTGTACAGAGCTCCTGCTCCGTACAGTATTAGAATAAAGTTTTATGCGAATCGACTTTAGATGTTTTTTTCCGAAGTCGATTTGCTCATCCCTAGAGAACAGGTTTACATGTGATAAGGCATAGTCATAAGCCTATGGGGATAAAATACTCTGAAACAAATTAGATCAAAGGTATGATGACGGCATCAGGAGAAGAGTGGTATTATCTTGAGAAAGGTAGTGACCTGTCCTTTCATAACTGTCTATTCTGGAGGACATAGATGCATGTGAGCTAGATAGAAAGTTCCTTGTGCCACATAGTAAATGACACCTATGAGTAGCCATAAATTGAGCTGGAATAGGTGATGGGAATGATGACCACATCATGACAGGAGTATGCAGATCTTGTAGGAGGCCGTGACCTATTTATTCACAAGTTTATGCCTATTAGGATGATGGGGCTACATCTCAAAGAACCATGATGAGTGTGGGGGATCAACCACTACCCAGCAGTCAATTGAATCACAAGAATGATGACAACAGCAGGAGAAGAGTGTGTTGATCTTGTGGGCAGCAGTGACTTTCTAGCTGAAAATAACAAAGACGTGTACCTGTTAGGACCACTGTGGTGAAGCAAGTTCGTATGTGTTTCTATCGGTACATTTTCACTTCCAATTATTCAGATTTTCTTCATTGTCTTATACCCACCAACTTATGAATTTGCAAAGCTCATTGAAAGCAGCGGAAGCTCTAGGGCTGGCAGAGGCAATATGCTCACCTGGTGCCCATAGCCTAGCTTGGTACATGAGAACAAGGTCAGTAGGTTTCATAGAGATGTGAAGACATTTCCTTTTAAGTTGAAATTACATAGGTGAATAGATACCTCACTATACAAATAGATACTTCATCTCCTTCATAGTGATCCTGCCTGGTCCTGTCAATCAAGAAGGAGGTGCTGGCAGTGGAAGCAGGAGAAGCAAAGGTGCACAGAACGCTTGGGACCACAGTTAGTGCACTTAGCACCTCATTTGCATATGGATTAAATGTGCTTTTTGACAAGAATGAAGCAATGGACCATTAAGTGAAAGGAATCATTACATTCAGCTGAGCAAGTTATTGTGTATGGTTTAACAGTAAATGGGTGCAACGAGGGCAGTGTCCTTGCTCCCTACTGCACCAGAGGCTCTGCTCCTTCCTGGCCGCACTCTCCCCTCCCCCCCCACTTTGACTGACGGGGCCAGGCAGTGAAGACATACTTACTCCTGGCCCTAAAAACTCCTGAAGTCTTGTGATTGCTCTTTTGCTTCACTGTCTGGCACAGGCCTGGGCTGAACTATAAAGTGCCTGGCCCTCGTCAGTCAAAGTGGTGGGAGCAGAGACTTGGGTGCAGCGCGGCAATACCCTTGTTGCACCTGGGGGGTAATCAGCATAAAATTAAAAGCCTAATGGAGCCAGCAATAGTAATGCCCCCATTAGTGCCCCCCCAGTAAAAATAATGACCTATTAGTGCCCCCCCCAGTAAGAATAGTACTCCCCATTAGTGCCCCCAGTAAGAAAAATGCCCCCCAGTAAAAATAATTCCTCATTAGTGCCCCCAGTAAGAGTAATGCCCTCATTAGTGCCCCCAGTAAGAGTAATGCCTTCATTAGTGCCCCCAGTAAAAGTAATGCTCCCTATTAGTGACCCTCAGTAAGAGTAATGCTCCCCATTAGTGCCCCTAGTAAGAGTAATACCCCCATTAGTGCCCCCAGTAAGAGTAATGCCTTCATTAGTGCCCCCAGTAAAAGTAATGCTCCCTATTAGTGACCCCCAGTAAGAGTAATGCTCCCCATTAGTGCCCCTAGTAAGAGTAATACACCCATTAGTGCCCCCAGTAAGAGTAATGCCCCCCATTAGTGCCCCCTTCTGTGCTTCTGCAAAAAAAAAAAAAAGAGCTCACCTTGTTCATTTGATGACGCCGCAGTGAACGCTGACTGCTGACTGGAAGCTCAGGACAGGACCTGCGCTCCAGCGTGATGACATCTCGGAGGTCCTGTCCTCCAGTCAGCAGCGAGTGTTCCCCGCAGCACGAGCAGCAGTGTTTTTTTTTTAGATTAACACAAGTGGGGGTTAAAGGCTGTACTAATGAGCACTCCACAATGGAAGCGCTCATTAGTAACAGTCCGCACAGGAAAATAATGACAATTAATACTGCTGGTTAAAAAAAACTACCGAAATCGGCAGGGCCAGATACCAGATGGGTGGCAACCCTATTTCATAGTGAGCTATGTGGTGACAGACTCCCTTTAAGTCCCATGATGCATCACTTGTTCACATCAACATTTTTGGATCCAGCAGGCTGTTCCAGCACAGATCAGCCTGGCGGATCTCACAGATTCAGCTTTGCCGAATCCTGTACTTCATGTGAAGTAGAGGATCCAGAAGGCTGCTCTGTGATTGAACAGCCTGCCAGATCCACCGCAATGGGGTCCAGCGAACATCCAAGCGATTTCCAGCTAAAGTGCGGGTTTAGACTGGAAGAAAATCGTTGCATGCACCAGTTTATGTCTGGCCGAAACCTGTAATTTTTCCCGGAAATCTAGAGGATCCAGCAGGTTGCTCTGTGCTTGAACAGCCTGCCAGATCCACAAACGTTGATGTGAACGAGGCCTTACCAAAACCGCAGTACAGATTTTCGACTGTGTGTACCTGCCAGTTATGCAGGGGTACGTATAAAACTCTGGGTGGAGGATGGCACATTTGCTCTCCTGGGAATATATTGGTGATTACAGCCACTATTTGTTACATTGTAGAAACCATATGCAGAGATCGGACCACAGAGGCAACGTGAGTGTAGTGTACGGTGAGCCGATGGGGGTAGTAGTATTGCTCACTGTTTTGTAGCTCCCTGGGCTGGCGTGCAGTGAAGGGAAGGACGGCACCAAATACCTCGGGGCACTCTCTATTTGTCCAGGGATCCCCAGCCAGATGGAAGCTGAGGTGCCCTTGAAGGTGCCCTTCAAGGTCCCTGGTGTTCGTGATGCCAGCAACGTAAGGTGTGTTGAGAGATAGAGTAGAAAGGATGAGGAGTGAATTGTTGTAACAACAGAGCTTTTACTTGATAAGGTTTGCCTTGAAATAAGTGATATCAATACAGATAATTCCTTGGTACAAAAGGGTATGCAAGCTGCGACTTCATACAACAGGCACGGTGTGACGGTGGTAGATAGCAGGCTCCAGCTCAAACTACAAGAGGATGACACTTTCCTTCAACTTATCTCACTTGCTTCAGGAATTCAGCCTTTCGGGTACTTTGATCTTACTCTAAACGCGGAGATGTGCGTTTCGGACCCCGCCAATCAGATGTTCTCTGCTTATCCTGAGGTTAAACCTTCAATAATAAAGTATCGGGATTTGAAAAAAAAAAGGATCTGCCCGTCTGGGAGGGTGTAAAAGGGGCAGTAAGCTGACAGGTCCATCTGCCATGACAAACACTTAGCACCCTGTGGTTGCATCGTGGGAAGGGGGCAGGCAGGGGTGTCCACTCATTGTTTAACCTTTAAAATTCCACAGTCACTATTGGAGTGTCCAACGTTACCCTGATTTTGGGCAGTGCAGCTGTATAACCAAGCAGACCCTACGGTCTATGGACTATTGAGTCAGTAAGTCATCCACATTGTTGGTTCTGATGTTAAGACTTGTTGAATGATCCATCAGTAGGATATATGATAGGTGGAGACCAGTGTGGCAGGCGCAGCACTACGAACTGCCTTTTGCGCTGTGGCATTAGGAGAATTTTGGTATCTCTGACTTTTAGTCTAATCAGACTGTCTATTACTCTGTAATTCCTCCAGCGCCGTTCTATGCAAACAGTAGGTTTAAAGAGCACATCAAATGCTTGAAATAACTTCCTTTATTAACTTCCAATTTTCTTCATATAACACTGCCGCCTCCGCAGCAGATAGTCCATGTACAAAACACGTGTTAAAAACATATCACAAAATGGCGGTATGCATAAGATGGTCGCTCAACTGTTCAATCTTATCATACAACATAAAATGGTGGATATATTTCTCTCTTGAGTATCTGTACTCTCACTTTAAGTTATTTAAGCACTTTATGATCTCTCTAAGAGGTATATCTGAGGTATAACTAATAGTTCACTTGCAGTATGCAGTTAGCAGTGACTATTTGCAGATTGGTTGAGTATGATCTGGTAAGGTTGTTTGCAATTTGGATTGCAATATGTTTGTATGGCATTTGTAGTAGTTCACAGTTTGCAACTGTAGCTTGCAATGTGCAATTTGTATTTGTACTTTGCAATTGAATTTGTATGGTTGCAATTGCAATTTAAATTAAACTTTGTAGTTTGATTTGGTGTGCTCTTTACACCTACTTTTTACATAGAACGGCGCTAGAGGAATTACAGAGTAATAGACAGTCTGGTTAGAGATAAAAAAATTCTTCTAATGCCACAGCACAAAAGGCACTTCATAGTGCTGCGCCTGCCATAGTGGAACTATATTGGCCTCTTGTTCCGATAAAACTTAGCTCTCAGTGGAGTGAATGTCTCTTCAGCTCCTGTCTCTGGTGAATAATTATCCTAGCAGCAGGAGCTGGGGGAATTCACAGACAGGCTGTCTGTGAGGCTGGCTATGATTGGTGAAAACTCTTGCTGTATGAGAAGTTGGCTGTGATTGGTCTAGACTTTTGCCCAGTAACAACAGATTAACACTAGACTTTCTGTGGTTTTCTGCTGTATCACTGAGTTTACCTTACATTACCAAATGAATCTTAAAGGCACATTATCCTTTTCTGCTTCTGTGAACACAAAATATAACAGTAATATGACATCCAAAACATGATGTCACAGTAAATAACTCTTTTGTCTTTAACACATAAACATAGGAACTGTATTAAGGCTATTGGCAGGTTTAGCTGTATACACATATAAGCTACACTAGCAACCTAGGACAGGTCTTAGCTGGCCAGCTACAACCAGGGCCGGCGTCAGCACCCGGCAAACCCGGGCAAATGCCGGGGCCCACTGCTCCTGAGGGGGCCCACTGAGCTGCTATGTGCACTTCCATCAATACAAATGGAAGCACTCATTGCTGTCATTTCACTTACGCAGTACCCCTCTGGTGGGCCCCCTGAGTCACATGAGGCCGGCTGCTGCAGAGCTTCGGACATGCGCCCTCTTCACTCCAGCAGAGCAGCAGGTTACCTTACCAGCTTCAGACAGGCAGAGTTTGTCAGTGAGTCTGCACTGTGACTATCTCATCTCTGTGGGACAGGAGGGGGGAGCTCTTCGAGCTGCTGCTGGATGCTGCTTCATGCTATTTAGTTGTTTTACTGCTTCATTAAGAAGTTTGCCTCCATGACACCTGCCCCCCCTCCCATATCCTGTCCTATCTCATCCCCATGGATCCCCTTCTGTCTCCTTTCCTCCCTCATGTATCCAGAGCTCCTGTTCCATCCTCCTATCTCCTTTTGGTGCTCTGCACAGACCTCCTGCCACTACTTCTTGTATGAATCCCCCTCCGAGCCCCTTCCACCTACTTGCTGTGTTCACCTCTCCTGTCCATCCAGGGCCCCTGTCTCACTCCTCTGCCTCTCATTATGGTGACGTCTGAACCGCATTCACCATAAGGACCATCTAACGTCACAGGGTCATGTGACTGTGCCACCCACCCCGTACTGTGCCCCTTTATACCCTGCATTGTACCCTCTTACCACACCCTGTACAGTGCTCCTAGTCATTCCCTGTACTGTGCCCTCTTATACCCTTTTATCCAGTCACTGTATGGTGGTGTTATCCGGTCACTGTATGGCGGTATTATCCATTCACTGTACAGAGGTGTTATCCGGTCACTGCATGGCGGTGGTATCCAATACCTATATGGCCATAACTGTATCCCTTTCCCTGCCCACGCCACCTTTTTTAGACCTGGCATGAGCGGGAAAAAGATGCAGATTGTGGTGCTAAGGACCTTTGCACTACAATCTATGTCAGAAATACGCCTAATATAGATGTATTTCTATATAATAAATGACCCCCTAATTGTATTAATATTCAGGGGAAGGGCTAATATCTTTATAGTATATAGATTCTAGTGTATTATACTGTGCCCTGTATTTCCCAGTAGATAAATCATCCTTGGGAAACATAGTCCTTACCCTTGACCACCAGGACCAGGTAGAGCTCTGTCAGTACATGGCGGCCTCCCCTCTCCGTCCCGCTGATCCGCTGTGTACTGGTGCTTATTCTGACACTAGGGCTGGGTTCACATCACATTTTTGCCATCCATTTAATGCATACCAAAAATGTATACGGTTAACAGATGCCTCAGACTGATGCCGTACGTTTCACGGTAGGTAAGATAAGGGAAGGAAACAGAACACGGCAAAGCAAACAAAGCAACTGACTAGGCCCCAAATGCTATGGAACAAAGGGGTCACCTCCTAGCAATCCCTAAAACACTTTCCCTAAGCTGCTATGCCCATGTGCATATCTCGATGGTAGGTATGCACATGCTCACGTACCTAAGACTATAACACACTGAATCAAACCCTCAGCTGTAGGGAAGAGGGAAAGAAGCACCCAGATCCTTCAACAACTGAAGGAGCTAGCGTCACCCTAGAGGCCTAGTAAAAACAGACACACAAGGAACAAGGGAAAAGGATTTATCTAGAGATGTGTTGGAAAAGACGACCCACCAAACTTCCAGAGCTCAAACAAGGCAGAACTATACCCCCAAAGGCTATAGGGAGAGGGAGGAATAAATAGCCTCACCAATTACCTAAAGAGCAACACCTGAGAGGAGTTGGGATTCTTCTCAAACCCACAACAAAACAAACTGTCAGATCGAGTCACATGCAGCAACTCTGACAGATCTCATCAGAACACCCACAGGGCAGGGCGTGACAGTACCCCCCCTCTACGGGTGACCTCCAGACACCCAGGCCCAACTTTATCTGGGTGTGGCCTGTAAAAGGCATTCACAAGGCGGCTAGCATTAACATCGGTAGCCGGAACCCACATTCTTTCCTTGGGACTGTATCCCCTCCAATGCACCAAGTACTATAGGGAACCCCGAAGAACACGTGAGTTGCGAATTCTAGAGATCTGAAACTCCAGATTACCATCAACCAAAACAGGAGGAGGAGACAAAGGAGATGATTCCTGCATATATGTTCCACATATTTCTTCAACAAGGACCTGTGAAACACATTATGGATCTTCCAGGCCTGCGGAAGTTCCAGACAAAATGCCACCGGAGTGACAATGGCAGAGATTTTGTAAGGGCCAATAAATCTTGGACCCAATTTCCAAGAGGGTACCTTTAGCTTAATGTTTTTAGTGGACAACCACACCAAATCAGCCACACCCAGGTCTGGACCAGTCATACTTCTCTTGTCAGCCACCAATTTTTTTCAAATTAACTTGAATCTTCCGCCAGATAGATGACAAAGAGGAAGAAAATCTCTCCTCTTCTGGTATCCCAGAAGATTCGTCCCCGAAAAAGTACCAAACTGAGGGTGAAAACCATATGCGCCAAAAAATTGCGACTTATCAGTTGACTCCTGTCTACGGTTATTCAAGGCAAACTCAGCTAAAGACAAGAACGAGGACCACTCATCCTGATTCTAAGCGACAAAACACCTCAAATAGGTCTCCAGGTTTTGGTTAGTGCGCTCAGTTTGACCATTTGACTGAGGATGAAAAGCTGAAGAGAAAGACATCTGAATACCCAGACGAGAACAAAATGCCCTTCCAAAAGCTGGAAACAAATTGCGTCCCCCTATCAGACACCACATCAGAGGGAATGCAATGTAATTTCACAATGTTATCAATAAAAACCTAAGCGAGAATTTTCGCATTGGGCAAACCTGATAATGGTACAAAGTGAGCCATCTTGCTGAAGCGGTCCACTACCACCAAAATCAGTTTTCCCAGAGGGACTCGGCAAATCAGTAATGAAGTCCATGGACAAATGCGTCCAAGGACGAGATGGGATGGACAAAGGAAGAAGAGATCCTGATGGCCGAGTGTGAGCCACCTTCGCGAGTGCACAGGTCTCACAAGCTGCTACATAACCCTCAACACTTTTACGCTAACCCTGGCCACCAGAATCTCCAGGGAAATAAGATCTACAGTGGATCTACTTCCAGGATGTCCCGCAAGGACAGTATCATGATGTTCCTTGAACACCTTATATCGCAGTTCAGAAGGAACAAACAACTTGCCTGGAAGACAAGAATCAGGTGCTTCCTCTTGAGCCCCCAACACTTCCGTCTCCAGCTCAGGGTAAAGAGCGGAAATCACCACCCCATCAGCCAAAATCGGAGCGGTATCCTCCGAATCTCCCCCCCCCCCGGAAAAGCTACATGACAACGCATCCGCCTTGACGTTTTTTAATCCCAGGGCGATAGGTAACCACAAAACCTGGTGAAAAAACAATGACCATCTAGCCTGCCTAGGATTTAATTTAAACGCTTTGCAGATTGCAGGTAAGCCAGATTCTTATGGTCAGTAAATACCGTAATCGGATGAGTAGCCCCTTCTAGCCAATTACGCCACTCTTCAAAGGCCAATATGATGGCCAACAACTCTCTATTCCCAACATCATAATTTATTTTGGCGGCCGAGAGTTTCTTGGAGAAAAAAGCACACGGGCACCATTTGCTAGGAGAGGGACCCTGCGACAAGGCTGCTCCGACTCCCACTTCTGACGCATCAACCTCCATAATGAAGGGTTGAGACACATCAGGTTGCATCAGAATGGGAGCAGAAGTAAAACATTTCTTAATAGCAGAAAAAGCCTGTAATGCCTTATCCAACCAGACAGAGAAGTCAGCGCCCTTCCTAGTCATATCTGTCAAAGGTTTGACAATGGTGAAATAATTCAGGATTAATTTTTCTGTAGTAATTAGTAAATCCTAAAAACCGCATCAGGGCTTTCTGATTCTCCGGCCGATCCCATTCCAGTACTGCGCAGACTTTTTCGGGATCCATACGAAAACTAGAGGCAGAAAGCAAGTACCCCAAAAACGGCAGCTCCTGAACAGCAAACACACATTTTTCAAACTTAGCATACAATTTATTCTTCTGAATGACCAATAACACTTGTCTCAAATGATCCTAATGAGTCTTCATATCGGGTGAGTAAATTAGTATGTCATCGAGGTAAATAACAACGAAACTCCTCACCAAATGATGAAAAATGTCATTGATAAAGCGCTGAAAGACTGCTGGAGCATTAGTTAAACCAAAGGGCATGACTAGGTTATCAAAGTGACCCTTGGGGTATTGAAGGCCGTTTTCCATATATCTCCTTCCCTTATTCTGATCAGATTATAAGCTACTCTTAAATCCAACTTAGAAAACACCTTGGCACCAACAAGCTGATCAAATAGATCCGGAATCAAGGGAAGGAGATAAGGATCACGGACAGTAATGAGATTTAGTTCCCGGAAATCTAGGCACGGTCCTAAGGAATCCGTCCTTCTTTACAAAAAAGAAGCCAGCGGCCATAGGAGACTTAGATGGTCTAATATGTCCCTTTGCCAAACTCTTGGCAATATACTCCCGCATAGCTACTCTTTTGCATTGAGAAAGATTATATAACTGAGATTTTGGCAATTTTGCTCCGGGGATAAGATTGACCGGACAATCATACTCTCGGTGAGGGGGCAACTCCTGAGCTCCACCCTCCTGAGAATACGTCCAAAAAAAAATCGAAAAGAAACGGAGGCAACACCCTAGTGGACACCCCCGAATTAGAGGCACTAAGACAGTTGTTCATACAAAATTCACTCAGATTACTGATTTGTCTTGTTTGCCAGTCAATGGTTGGGTTATGTTTTATCAACCATGGTAAACCCAGAACCATCGGAGCAGGCAAACCTTTCATAACAAAACAAGAATTGAACTCAACATAAGAGTCACCCACCCTCAAATGAATATCCTGAACAATATGAGTTAGACATCTTTGCGAAAAGAGGACGGAATCTATAGCAAACACTGGTATCTCTTTTGCTTAATGCGCTAGTTTTAAAACCATGACTCTGAAGAAATTGAAAATCAATAATATTAACCCCTGTGCCACTGTCAACAAATACCTTTAACTCAGAATTTCCAGAGTTTAGTGCCACCATGGGAGGCAGGAGGAATCAGGTACTGCAGGTAGGGTACGAATATGCCTGCTCTGACTCCCCATTCACACTACCAAGAGTAAGGGAGTTTTTTCTTTTCTTTGAAGGAATCCCCTATTTTTTTTTCATTTCCACTTCGAGGTTTAATAAAAGGGCACACATTAACGAAATGACCTTCTTTACCACAGAAATAACAGTCTATTCAGCTTCCTATTACCAGAGCAAGAAGTAACCTGACCCTATTGCGTAGGCTCCTCTCCAGCCCCTAATTCAAGTGTCATAGGACCCCGAGGGACAGGAGGGACTGATTCTCCACCAGACAGCACCCCCTGCCCGAGGGGAACCTTGCACCCCTCTCTAAGACGTCTATCAATCCGTACGGCCAAAGACATGGCCGCCTCCAAAGAATCAGGTTCTACATGAAATGCAAGGGCATCTTTTAATCTCTCAGATAGCCCCTGACAGAACTGACTACGGAGTGCAGGATCATTCCACTCCGAGTCAGTCGCCCATCTTCTTAATTCAGCACAATATGACTCAGCAGTACCTTCTCCCTGGCACAAGCTGCGCAACTTAGATTCAGCCATAGAGACCAGATCTGGGTCATCATAAATCAGGCCAAGGGCTCCGAAAAATTCATCCACCGACCGTAGGGACTGTGAACTGGTCGACAGAGAAAAAGCTTAAGACTGAGCGTCACCTTTTAGCAGAGAAATAATAATCCCTACTCTTTAGTTTTCGGACGCAGATAAAAATACAATTAACAGGACTCCCTGAACCATACAAAGTTATCTCTTCCACCGGAAAACCCATCAGGGAAAGCGACCTTAGGTTCCAGGCAGACCTGGTTTCCCACTGCGGCGCCAGACGCCAAAATACTCTGACACCGTGCAACTGAATTGCAGAAGGTCAGCTACCTCCAAAGACAATCCCAAAGAATCAATAGTTTCCATTTTGCAAACAGAAAGGGGGAAAAAAAAAGAAATGATGGTATTGCGGGTTATAATGTCACGGAAGGTAAGATAAGAGAAGGAAACAAAACACGGCAAAGCAAACAAAATAACTGACTAGGCCCCAAATGCTATGGAACAAAGGAGTCACCTCCTAGCAATCCCTAAAACACTTTCCCTAAGCTGCTATGCCCATGTGCATATCTTGATGGTAGATATGCACATGCCCACGTACCTAAGACTATAACACACTGAACCAAACTGTTACGGTGCGGAGTGGGGAAAAACCCCCACTGTATGATGACTGGGGGATAAGGAAAGCAACTAGGCCTGAACACAAGGATAAGGGAGTAGGTCACCTCCTAATGCATCCTAACTCCTCACCGTATGAGCGGACCTGGATGGTAGGACGGCTCATATCCTGGATACCTTAGGCACTGAGTCGCCCTGAGAATCCCTCACAAAGGAGCTGAGGAGAGGCGCCCTGTTCTTCTAGGACACGGAAGAACAGGAGTCTCAAAAGGCCTAGAAGCAGGGAAATGAAAAGACAATATGCAGCAAGAGAATCGTCAGGCAAGAAAACAAGATGACACTTACCTGCCGCTGCCACCACGACCGGAACCCGTGAATATGTACCGGAGCCCCAACACCAAACAGGACACTGTACCAGCAACTCACAGAGGTATCCAGCACACCAGACTCTGCCAGGACCCCCATGCCTCAAGGTGCATGGCAGCCCCAGGTGGCACTGCATACAGGCTAGGAAGTCTAGCAACCATGCTGGAAGATATCACCAAACATACCAGACAAGGAACACCAGGCTAGACATTACAACACACCAAATCATAACCCTACACCAAACATACAACACATGTAAGGGAGAGAAGATATCGCTGGAGACCTCGATGTCCCACTAGGAGGCCCTCACTCTGGGAGATGAAACAAGAAGACCAGGAGCATAACTCCAACACACACCATGGCTGGAGTACCACTGACTCCTGGCCTCTAGCCACAGGTAAGATGAAGCACCTAGTGACCATGCCCAACAAGGTGGTTAACCCCTCCAGCCCCACACAGAGGGGGAAACAACTGACAGGGGAAGTGCACACACCAGCATAAAAAGCTACACGTTGCCGCAGGCAACAACATGCAAGGCAACCATGTCACGTCACACACCACAAAGGCCGTGACACTGCCCCCGCATGCTGAAACAGCAACAAGTTGCCACAGGCAACAGCAAGCATGGCATAAGTGTCACAGCGCACACCAAAGGCCGTGACACAAACCCTCAGCTGAAGGGAAGAGGGAAAGAGTCACCCAGATCCTTCAACAACCGAAGGAGCTAGCGTCACCCTAGAGGCTTAGTCAAAACAAACACAGAAGGAACAAGAGAAAAGGACTTATCTAGATATGTGTTGGAGAAGACGATCCACTAAACTTCCAGAGCTCAAACAAGGCAGAACTATAACCCACAAAGGCTATAGGGAGAGGGAGGAATAAATAGCCTCTCCAATTACCTTAAGAGCAACACCTGGGAGGAGGTGGGATTCTGCTCAAAACAAACGGTCAGATCGAGTCACGTGCATCAACTCTGACAGATCTCCTCAGAACACCCACAGGGCAGGGCATGACAGTACAGTGGTGTCCGTTCACCATACAGTTCCATTGTAAAAAAAAAAATATACGTTAATATATGCATTTTTTTTACTGGACTCTGCAGGATGCAAAAACGTGGAGTGCTACATATTTGTATACATCAAACCGATAGGAAAAACGTGATATGAACCCACTGTGGGGGGCCGGGGGGCGTACTAAAACTTTCTGTGGGGCCCAGTTTGTTGTAGCTGCATCACTGCAAAGCTCCTTCTCTCCTCCAGGCCCGGCCCAGCGGTGATGGCCTGAGGAGAAAAGGAGTGCAGGGAGCTGCGGTTAGTGAATGACATGACCGCCGGCTCCCCTGTGCTCCAGCAATGATAGATATGTGAGGGGGCCACGGGGGGGGTCATTACACTGTGAGGGTCCGTTACACAGTATAATGACCCCCAGTGCCCCCCATTTAGTATAAAGATCCCCAATGACCCTCCATTCTGTATGGTGACCACCAGAGCCCCCATTCAATATAATGACCCCCAGTGACCACCATACAGTATAATGACCCCCAGTGACCACCATACAGTATAATGACCCCCAGTGCCCCCTACATACAGTACAACCCCCAGTGTGGTGACCACTGGGGGTCATTATTCTAAATAGGGGCGAGTGGGGGTTATTGTTCTGAATGGAGGGCCACTGTGGGGTCATTATACTGTGTGTGGGGCCACTGGGGGGTCATTATACTGTGTTTGGGGGCATTGGGGGGTCATTATACTGTGTGAAGGGCCACTAGTGGTCATTATACTGTATAGGGGCCACTGCTGGTCATTATACCGTGTAGGAGCCACAGAGGGACATGTTAATGTACAAAAATGCCTCAAGGGGGCCCACTGGGATTTATCGCCCAAGGGCCCATATGAACCTGGAGCCGGCCCTGGTGGAGATCTCTTAGATCCACAGCCATCCCGAGACAGAAGGGACAACAGCCTGGTGGGTTTCCCATAAGTCTGACCCTACCAATCCCAAAGATACGCCACCACTTTATAAGTTAGGAAAACCCTGTAGGAGGACCATTGACTGCCCTAATAATACTATCATGCATAACGTACTAGACAATGTCTAAGCCTAAATAATTGTGAGGAGGGGTTTGGTTTATTGCAGGAAGTCTAGCGGCTAATTGGATCTTAGGGCAGTTTTGTTGGAGGTCTCCGCCATGAGATCCAGTGTAATGAGCTGCAGTGAAGTGTGGCTGACACTTAGAGCTCTAGGGAAACTCATCCCTGGCGTCAATGTCATCTACACAATGAATGTCCTAGAAGGAATGCTACAGAGGCGTACAAATGTATTTGCTCCCCTCCTAATGTCCCCTATTACTGCACATTTGACCCAATTTGTGCCTGAGCGATCACAAAAAGCAGGGCTTGGAATAGTACCGTATTTAGATAAAAAACCGTAATATCCCATGTGCAAAATTATCTGCACTGTACAAGATAAGAAAATATGGCTGCTTTCTTCCAAAAAGAACGCAACTCCTGTCTGTAACAGCCGCCGATGTTCCCCTGCTTACCACTTTGGTCCCGGGCTTTGTGTTTGGCGGTGATCTACTGCAAGTGTTTCCCCTTTCACTGCCACAGTCCTGGGTTCTGTCCTGGCAGGCATTGTCCACCCAGGATTACTTCCAACCTTGTTCCCTGTAGCACTTCCTTAAATGGAACCTGTCACCGGGATTTTGTGTATAGAGCTGAGGACATGGGTTGCTAGATGGCCGCTAGCACATCCGCAATACCCAGTCCCCATAGCTCTGTGTGCTTTTATTGTGTAAAAAAAATGATTTGATACATATGCAAATTAACCTGAGATGAGTCCTGTATGTGAGATGAGTCAGGGAAAGGACTCATCTCAGGTGATTTGCATATGTATCAAATCGTTTTTTTTACACAATAAAAGCACACAGAGCTATGGGGACTGGGTATTGCGGATGTGCTAGCGGCCATCTAGCAACCCATGTCCTCAGCTCTAAACACAAAATCCCGGTGACAGGATCCCTTTAAGGGTTTGCGCACGTCATTTCCTGTGATTTATGCTGACCAATCCTAGCCCTCTGGCATCTATATGTAACGCCCCAGAGTGAAATTACCACTTCCTTACCCCGCTACTGTCTTTAATGGGCTAATATAATGTCATCTTATGTATTTTGTTCAGGTCCTATACACTGGGCATTTCTAATGTTTACAACTGTAATGTTAACGTGTAATGTTCACCAGCAGGTGGCAGCAAACACGGCAGATCTACAGTTAGGCAGAATGGAGCTTTCCATTCCATTCTAACCCTCCTCTGTGAAGGAGTGGGTGAGTCCCACATCCTGCAGGAAGGGTGGGGACCAGTTCTAGTCAGTCTAGTTTACCCCCTGCTAGGGGACAGGTGTGCAGGGGACACGTCTCTGCTGGACGTGCCCAAGCCAGCCAGAGAACCCTCAGCTCTGCTGGCCATGGAGGCCGCAGCTTAGAGCCTCAGGAGCCAGGAGCAAAGTTCCCTGGCCTAATCTAGAGACAGACCAGACTACAAAGAAAGTAGTGCAGCATACAGAAGAAGCAAAGTTATACAGCCAGCCTGTCAGTACAGCAGAGCCAGAGAGAAACAGATGTAGCAGAGACGAGTTTACCTGACAGTTTTAATGCTAAAGCCTGCTGGGACCAAGATAAAGTTTGAAGATTGTCTTGGATGAACATTTATTCAAGTAAAGCTGCTGTTCAACTGGTCTGGACTCTATTCTTTCTTCAATCCCTCAATTATTCCCCCTATTTATTGCTTTAGAGCCAAAGCCTGGGGTCCAGCCGTATCCAGGTAGGAGCACCGTGACACATACAAAGGGACATTTTAGGCCGCACTATACCACTCGGCATTCCTACACCTGGGACACATTATAGAGAAGGCCCTGGGGTGAGGCCGCCTGTTACATATATAAGTGGCTCAGCCCACTTCCCAGGTGCCTGAGCATCAATGTCTTTGTGCCTGCAAAGGTTGCTGATATCGCTGCTTGTGTTCCTGGACTCTGCTGCCTACTTGATCCCTGCCTACTTGCATTAACTCTCCTGTTGCCAACCCAGATTGCCTGACCTGTACACCTGTGCCGCCTTCCCTGATCCATTGCTTGTTTGACTTCACCTCATCCTTCGGTCCTGTACTGTTGCTCCTGGTTACAACTCGGCCTGCTGACTAAATTTGTGCCTCTGGTACCTTGCTCAGGTACCTCCTGGACCAGCTGCCTTGTGTGCCAATCCTCCTCAAGAGGTTGCGACCTGGTGTTCTCCTTGGAAAGTCTATTCCCACCATCAGGGGTATGGTGAAGAACGAGGGGTTCACTTAGATAATGCCTTTAGAGGAAATTGGTCACGTGGAACAGTGGGTTCACACCTGCTGGTTCGTGATAGTGTCCTTAGGTTTTATTGAAGCTAAGCCTCATTCTCTTCAGTAGAGCTGAGCTGCAATACCACAACCCATGGACAGGTATGGAGCTCCTGATGAAGCATGGAAGACTGCAAAATGTTTAACTCCGAAGTTTAACTGTAATTTAAAAAATATATATATTAAAACATTTTTAATGTTTTTCACTGGGGAGATCCTGGATATGTGACAGTTTTCCACTTGGTCAATAAAGCCTTCCCAGGCTCCATACCTTTCTGGTAAGAGCTGTTCTATTGGATGTACAGTAAGTACATACCTTAAACCTCAGCATATTACACCATTTCAAGGATGCTTTGGGCCTGTAGGCCAGATTTCTGGTGAACAAAAGCTGCACATTTTTTGCACAAATTACATTTTTTAAGATTTTTCCTCCTCTCACTGCACTGTAAAAATATGGATGGGACTTAGTGGAAGGGGGGCATTTAATATAATTTATTCCAGAAGACATGTAAATTATAAATGTAAGAGATCCCAGTTCATAGATAGATTTCAGTTTTCTGGTGCATGTACGGCACAAGATGCAACACATTTGTTAAAGAAGCACTCCCACAGAAAATGTATTCTCTGACCCATTAGAAGGGTAGTCAAGGTAATCTTTTTATCAGTGACTGTATTTGTGAGTTATAACCTCCCTTCTGATCCTCAGCTGTGGCATGTGGCCAATAGAGATGAGCGAAGCAAAGTATCCAAAGTGGAATTCCATTAGAAGTTTAGAAAAAATTTGATTCGCAACAAATCCGAATTTCCTCCCGCTTCGTGGTAACACATTTTTTCATAAAATGGAAAAAGGGAAAGTAAGACTCCCAGAACGCAATATAACCCATAATGCCATGCAGCCAGCCAATCCCCACTACTTGAATCTTGGGTTATCGTGGATAACTTGGTCCTGATGCTTTTATTGACCTGTATTACTGATGCCTGTAATACCTGTAAGACCTGTAATACTGATTCAACAGCTAACAGAAGGGATTAGCTATGAATCTTAGTGCCCTGCACAGTGATATAGACGGCGATAAATTACACCTGTAATACTTATGGCACAGTACCTACAGAATGCATAAACTATGAATGTGGGTGCACTACAATGTGATGCTCATGGCGATACCCTATCCTTGCACTGTCCTTGCAGTCTCCCTGCAATGTCCCTGCACCCTTACTGCACTCTAACTAATCAAATTTCTTGAAGAACTTTGGCGAATCAGCTAATTTTTCCAAACTTCAGTCATCTCTAGTGACCAACACTCTGATCTTCAAATGACACAGGGCAGGGAGTCAGTTACTTCTCTATCCATTTCCATGAGACTGACATTGAGGCTGCCATAGGAATGCATAGAGAAACTGACTTCCTGTCCACACATAAGATGATGTGTTATTTGGAGATTTAGAATGTTGGTCACATCACACAGCTGAGCATCAGAAGGGAGGTTATAACTCACAAATACAGACGCTGGTGAGAAAATTACCTTCACTACACTTTACATCATGTACAGTCGTGGCCAAAAGTTTTGAGAATGACACAAATATTAGTTTTCACAAAGTTTGCTGCTAAACTGCTTTTAGATCTTTGTTTCAGTTGTTTCTGTGATGTAGTGAAATATAATTACACGCACTTCATACGTTTCAAAGGCTTTTATCGACAATTACATGACATTTATGCAAAGAGTCAGTATTTGCAGTGTTGGCCCTTCTTTTTCAGGACCTCTGCAATTTGACTGGGCATGCTCTCAATCAACTTCTGGGCCAATTCCTGACTGATAGCAACCCATTCTTTCATAATCACTTCTTGGAGTTTGTCAGAATTAGTGGGGTTTTGTCTGTCCACCCGCCTCTTGAGGATTGACCACAAGTTCTCAATGGGATTAAGATCTGGGGAGTTTCCAGGCCATGGACCCAAAATGTCAATGTTTTGGTCCCCGGGCCACTTAGTTATCACTTTTGCCTTATGGCACGGTGCTCCATCGTGATGGAAAATGCATTGTTCTTCACCAAACTGTTGTTGGATTGTTGGAAGAAGTTGCTGTTGGAGGGTGTTTTGGTATCATTCTTTATTCATGGCTGTGTTTTTGGGCAAAATTGTGAGTGAGCCGACTCCCTTGGATGAGAAGCAACCCCAGACATGAATGGTCTCAGGATGCTTTACTGTTGGCATGACACAGGACTGATGGTAGCGCTCACCTTTTCTTCTCCGGACAAGCCTTTTTCCTGATGCCCCAAACAATCGAAAAGAGGCTTCATCGAAGAATATGACTTTGCCCCATTCCTCAGCAGTCCATTCACCATATTTTCTGCAGAAGATCAATCTGTCCCTGATGTTTTCTTTGGAGAGAAGTGGCTTCTTTGCTGCCCTTCTAGACACCAGGCCATCTTCCAAAAGTCTTCGCCTCACTGTGCGTGCAGATGCGCTCACACCTGCCTGCTGCCATTCCTGAGCAAGCTCTGCACTGGTGGCACTCCGATCCCGCAGCTTAATCCTCTTTAGGAGACGATCCTGGCGCTTGCTGGACTTTCTTGGACGCCCTGAAGCCTTCTTAACAAGAATTGAACCTCTTTCCTTGAAGTTCTTGATGATCCTATAAATTGTTGATTGAGGTGCAATCTTAGTAGCCACAATATCCTTGCCTGTGAAGCCATTTTTATGCAACGCAATGATGGCTGCAAGAGTTTCTTTGCAGGTCACCATGGTTAACAATGGAAGAACAATGATTTCAAGCATCACCCTCCTTTCAACAGGTCAAGTCTGCCATTTTAACCCAATCAGCCTGACATAATGATCTCCAGCCTTGTGGTCGTCAACATTCTCACCTGAGTTAACAAGACTATTACTGAAATGATCTCAGCAGGTCCTTTAATGACAGCAATGAAATGCAGTGGAAAGTTTTTGGGGGATTAAGTTAATTTTCATGGTAAAGAAGGACTATGCAATTCATCTGATCACTCTTCATAACATTCTGGAGTATATGCAAATTGCTATTATAAAAACTTAAGCAGCAACTTTTCCAATTTCCAATATTTATGTAATTCTCAAAACTTTTGGCCACGAGTGTACATTTCTAACAGGTCAGAGAATAAAAAATGTTGTGGGAGTTCTTAAGAGGTACGCACACATTAATAAATGCGGCACAACTTACTCACAGATTTTTTTTAACTAAAACTGCTGTATGCCCCTTTTTGTGCAAAGCTTTTCTATTTTTAGTATTCCTGGTTATTACATGACAGCTTTCATAATTCTCTATGCCAGTGCTATATATTTATATATACTAAAAAATAATATATATATATATATATATATATATATATATATATATATATATTTTATTTAATCTTGAGAAGAGGCGTCTAAGGGGGACATGATGAACATATACAAATATATAAATGGTCCATACAAAAAAAATGCTGAAAAGCAGTTTCATGTAAAATCCCTTTAAAAGACAAGGGGGCACTGCCACCAACTGGAGAAAAAGAAGTTCAGTCTCCAAAAGCGTCAAAACTTCTTTACTTTAAGAACTGTGAATCTGTGGAATTGTACACTTCAGGACATGGTCACAGCAGGAACAGTGGATGGTTATAAAAAAGGCTTTGATAAGAGTGATGGTCAGTTCGCAGTGTTCGCCAGCGAACACATGCCGGCTGCCATCTTGACTCACAAGTCCGGCGATGCACAGGTAAGCCCTTAACTGTGCCTGTGCCGGGAGCCGGTCTGAAATCAAATGCGCCTGGAGCAGGCAGTTCCGAGAACAGCCCGATGAAGGCCCACGGCGGCTGTTCTCGGAACTGCCTGCTCCCGGTGACCGCATTTGATTTCAGACCGGCTCCCGGCACAGGTAAGGGCTCACCTGTGCATCGCCGGACTTGTGAGTCAAGATGGCAGCCCGCATGTGTTCGCGGTCGAACACTGCGAACTGACCATCACTGTTTGATACATTTTTAAAATTAAATAACATTAATGTTTATGAAAATGTGTAGAAATCTAAGTCTCACTCTCCTTTCCTAAAATTCACATACTCACCCATCCCTACATCCATATGTAAATATAAAAAAAAACTAAAATGTCCAGAAAATTTGGAAAAATTAACAATTTTCTAAATTTGAATTTCTCTGCTTTTTAGACAGATTGTGATACCTCCCAAAATTGTTATTAAAGGGGTTATCAGCGATGCCGCACAATCCTTTGCGGTCAGCATGTCTGGGATCACGTGCCATACATTTGGCCCGCGATTCCAGCCCGGGATTACAACCTCTAGCGTTTGCACGAGTCTGAATCTCTCACTAATGCACTAGTGAGCTGCTAGTTCTAATCCTAGGAACAAAACACCATAAATGTGGATGTAAGCTGCTGTGTGGGCACATGACAAGGCTCAGAAGGGAAGGAGCACCGTTTGGCTTTTGGAACACAAATTTTGATAGAATGGTTTTCAGGTGCTACATCACATTTTCAGAAACCCTGAGGTATTTCTACAGTGAAAACCCCCAGTAAGTGACCCCATTTTGGAAACTACCGCCCTCAAGTTATTTTATCAATCGGAGGCATAACCAATTTGACACCATAAGTATTTTGAGCAGGGGGTGGTATCTTTCACATATATGGCATTTCAGTGCCCAATATGCTGTGCCCAGCTTGTGCTATCTGAGACATCACACCCTTTAAATTGCTAGGCAGGTTCAACTGGGTATGGAAATGCCATAAATGTCTATGTAAACTGCTGTTTGGTTATGCTGCAGGGTTCAGAAGGAAAAGACCACCTTTTGGCATTTGTAGAATATATTTTAATGGATTGGTTACATGTTTATTTATTTTATTTATTATTTATTTTCTGCACTTATATAGCGCTACTATATTCCACAGACCTTAACAGACATTAGCATTGAACTGTCCCCAATGGGGCTCACAATCTAAGGTCCCTATCAGTATGTCTTTGGAGTGTGGGAGGAAACCAGAGTAACTGGAGGAAACTCAAGCAAACATGGGGAGAACATACAAACTCTGTGCAGATGTTTTCCTTGGTCAGATTTGAACCTAGGACCCCAGCGCTGCAAGGGACCAGTGCTAACCACTGAGCCACCGTGCTGCTCATGTTGCTTTCAAACAGCCTCTGGCGTACCAGCACAGCCATTTTCTGACAACCATACATTGGAGCTGTGTAGGAGCTTATTTCTTGTGGGATAAGTTGCCATTATCATTTGTACTATTTTGGGTTATACACAACTTTTTGATCACTTTTTATTTTGGTTTTTGAGAAGCTGGATAAAGAAAAAACAATAACTCTTCCATTACTTTTGGGGTTTTGCTATTGTGGCGAACACCAAGTGGGACAAATGTCATGTTATCTTTATTCCGCTGATAAGTACAATTACAGAGATACAATTTCTTCTTTTACGTGTTGCTACTTTTACTGATGTGGTGATACCAAATACCTCTATCTCTTTTTTAATTTTACACAATAAAAGCATAAAAAAAAAAAAATCATGTTTTTGTGTAACCATTTTCTGAGAGCCATATTTTTTTTCATTTTTGTGGTCGATTGTCTTATGTAGGGGTTCATTTTTTGCAGGATGAGTGAGGGCTTGTTTTTTGTGGAATGAGGTGATATTTTCATTTGCACCATTTTAGGATACAAATTACTTTTTGATCGCGTGATATAATGATTTTTGGGGCTCAGGGTGACCAAAAAATGTCTGTTCTGGCATCATTTTTTCATATTTTAATTTTTTTACGATGTTCAATTCTAGGGAGTTTCCTGAGGGAAGAAAGGGTTCACCCTCCTGTCACTGCTTGGCTCCAGAGAGAGCCAGAGGGGGTAATTGCCACTGTGACCTGTGAGTACCAAAATTATCTTCTGGGCCATAACTACAACTCCCCTCCTCCTCCACGTTCTCCGTGGCGGGTCGGTCACAACATGCATTTTTATCATAGCTGTAAGTGTGTAAGTATTTTTGGGAAAGTTGCTATATATAACTTCCGTATGTTTACCTTGTCATGATGGTTGCCACCTCCAGTTTTTCGTTATTTTTGTCATCTCCCCCATGTACACGCTTGTGACCGCAGATGTTCTTATTATAGGTTCTTGGTTTATTCTTAAACTTCACAGAAAAGAAAAATACCGGTAAGTCTATAACACAGTTGATAAGAATAAGTTGAGCGTAGTCCTGGAGCAAAGGCGAAAAATACTTCCTATTTACGGAAACCTTATGTGAGTCCTGAGGTTTAGAAGTGATATAAGAATACAATTATGAAAGGTCAGAACACTGAGATCTGAATGAAAAGTTATTATGTAAAGAATACAGATCTAAAATCTAAAAATTTTCAAAAAATTTTATGATTTATTTAATTCATACTATACTGTATATAGAATTTATAATATGTAATTGTTCTCTTAGAGTAAAATTTTTAAAGTAACTTTTTAATGTTTTTCTCTTTTGTGTTATTCATTTACACCATGGGGGTTTGAATCGAAGAACAGGAAACAACAGGAAGGAAGGAAACATTGACAGGGGAGTTAATGTGAAAGGGGCAGAGCACATAAAGGAGACTGTGGAGAAAAAAGGATGATTTTTACAGTAGTATATTGCAGCAATTTTTTTGTTAAAACAAAGAAAATATTTTCCTTTAAAGGGGTTATCTGAGGCTGGAAATGCCCCCCATATGCTTGGGCCCCCTCACACGGATTCTACTTTCCTGGCCCTCCGCTCCCTTTGCCGCTCCTGGTTCCCGCACGGTCACCGCTTCTACTCCCAGTGCGCGGAGGAAAACATCCAGTGTCTGGGGGCAGCCAATTGCAGTCGGTGACAGGGACGAGCCTACCTAGCATCATGGGTGATGCTAGGGAGGCATGGCCCCGTCACCGCCTGCCCTTGGCTGCCCCCGTTCCCCCCACACCACTTGATGATTTCATCCGTGCATGGGGAGAAGCAGTGACGGACGTGAGGAGACCAGGAGCGGGGTGGGGAGCCAGGTAAGTAGAATAAATGTGAGGGGCCCAGACATATGGGGGGGGGGGCATTTATAGCCTCGGATAATCCCTTTAAAAGGAACCTGTCTGTAAAATAATGGACTCCTGGATCCTGGCTCACTTGCAATAAAATGAGTGTTGCTAGTAGGAGTAATTGAGGGATTTAGTGGCAGTAAATGAGATCCAGACTTGGAATATAATTCAAACTGGTCTTTACTGGATGCAGCAATTATCCACATGAGATACAGCAATAGTCTGAAGTCCCATCCGGTATTGGCAATGTATGGCAGGAATCTATCTTCTGCTTCTATCATGTGCCTGGAGCTCTTTACAGGATAAGTCGTCTGCTTGTGGCTCTGTAATGTGGCAGGAATTTATATCTTCTGCACTATCTGTCTTCTGCTGTATTGGGGACTGACTAGCTGAGGAGGAATTTGGCTTCTCCTGGTCTCTGGACGGTACTCACAGTTGTGCTCACAGGGTATGGTTCTTCCTGGAGTTCTGGAGGTGGCTGCTTGCTTTCTACCAGCTGAGGCTGAAGGGCTCAGACTGGGAATGAAGATCTTTTGTCTCAGCCGAGACAGGATTCTGGTCTGAGATCACTAGAACTGGGAGCTTCTACCAGCACAGCCTTCCCCTAGCTGGGGTGGCTGGCACACTCACTGAACTTCCTTCCCCACCCATGAGGCAGGATGTGGGAATAATCCACTCTGCTCAAAGAGGGGGGGAGCTAAACTGGAATGTACTATTCCAGTTTAGAAATGCTAAATTGTCTAAGTCCCAGGTAAACACATTGCTGCCACCTGCTGGTGTACATGGAAATTGCAGCAAATACATTTAACAAGGGTTCCAATGCACATTAGTGAGGATGTGATGTTAAATTACACAGGATGACAATGCAGATTCACTTAACAGGTTGTAGCGGGGTAAAAGAGTTTCGCAACATAACTCTGGGATGTTACAAATGTAGTAGGGCCAAATGTGTTTGCCTGCCATTTTCATACTATAACTTGCTGGAAACCAAGACCAAGTCTGTAAACTGTTTGAAGAAACGTTTCTGCAAAGTAAAGCTGTAGTTGAAGTATATACAAAGTCTGGACTCAATCCTCTCCACCACCTATTCACCCTATTTGCTCTGCTTCGTCTGGCGATGCCTGGGGTTCCGGATATCCAGGTAGGAGCACCGTGACAAGTGCCAGACCGCACCTAAAGGGACACTATAGGCAACCCTTACAACACTCTGACATTCCTACACCTGGTTCCCACCATCACCTTCTACATAGGGGGACCCTGTCCCCCGTTGCTGAAATGCAACTGGCGTCACGAAAAATTACATTTACCACATACTAAAAGGACCCTAGTCGCACATACGGGTGTTGCAAGTGGCGTCCACGCACAGGATCATGTGTGTGCCCCTGTGCTGCAAGGACTATAGAGGATCTACTTTCGTGCCTGTAAAACCCCCTACAAGAGACTCTATTTCATGTACTCACTGTTGGAGAGTGTGAATCTGCTGTGATTGCAGCACTGTGGCAAAACAGGGGTTAATCGGCCATCCTAGATTTGGACCTCTTGTGGTGAGAGGAGGGTATCCACCCAGCAGAGGGGAGGGACCCAAAGAGCTTGACTCCACAGATGAACCATTCTACAGCAGAAGGAACTAAAGTGCTTAGTACAAGTTCCCAGGAGAACAAGGATGAAGTGAAGCGGCGGCCATTTTGGAAAAGGGAAAATGCAGTTCCTTTTGCCCTGGATCCTGAGAAGCAATGTCCAGAGGTCTGAGTGAGTACTGCTGGGGAAAATAACCATGCTAAAGACTGTTTTAAACTATTATCAGCCTGCTAAAGCCTTATATCCTCCAAAATTGCGCAATTGCAGCAACTCTTAAAGGAGCCATGCACCAATTCTGCCGCCATTGCCCATAGCAACGAGCTCTTAAATTGCAATCTAGCCTACATTGACCCCTCTAGTCTGGTATAGGATATCAAAAGCCATGTCTGACAGCGAAGATAGCACCCACTTGGACTGCGGTGACTCACCAGCAGCAGCTGCAGCCACCTGCATCATGCCTATTACTATGCCATACTACTTTGACGCACCTTGGCTCCCACATTATGCAGGAGCACCTCATTCACTCAGGGAATTCCGTGATAAAATGTTGTCTTCGTTTAAGTTATATCCAGTATCTCTGGATCAGAAAGTGGAAATCCTGATTGGCCAGTTACAGGGAGCGGAGTTATGTCCTGGCCTCGGCCAGAGCTAAAAACAGCTGAGCAGATCCTAGACTCACTCAGAACCACCTTCAAAACTAGGACCGCCTCTGAACTTAAGATGCGCTACTTTGGGAAACGACAGCAGTCGGAGGAGACTTTAAGAGATTTTGCATAATGTAGAGAGAATCTGGGTCGCACATCCTCATTCCTATACTTCTAATATATCAACTGTATGAAATTTGCAGCATTTTGTTTGATAAAACATGGCTATACAGCACTAGTATCAATCATTTGCTGTGCACTATTAGGAGGCATTAGTATACAGTTTGATCAAAGAGCACGGCGCCGCGCTATGGTTAGAGTAGGTCCCCACTTAACAAGAGGCAACCTTGTCGCGGTAAGTGGGCCTATGCTCTTTGATCAAACTGTATACCAATGCTTCTTTACAGTGCATAGCATATGATTGATACTAGTGCTGTATAGCCATGTTTTATCAAACGAAATGCTGCAAATTTCATACAGTTGATATATTAGAAGTATAGGAATGAGGATGTGCGACCCAGATTCTCTCTACATTATATAAATTTAAGAGACTTTGCTCTGTCCCTGCAAGAAGCCCTGCGGGCAGCTATCCACATAGATTCCCGTGAAGCTGAGGGACAAGAGCAGACCCTCAGAGAGCAGTTTATTGAAGGTGTCCTCGACGAATCCCTCAAACATCAGCTGAAGATGCTGTCAGCTCAGCACCCAGATACCCCTTTTTTGGATTTTAACCACTTCAGCCCCCCTAGCTTAAACCCCCTTAATGACCAGACCACTTTTTACACTTCTGCACTACACTCCTTTCACCGTTTATTGCTCGGTCATGCAACTTACCACCCAAATGAATTGTACCTCCTTTTCTTCTCACTAATAGAGCTTTCATTTGGTGGTATTTCATTGCTGCTGACATTTTTTGTTATTAATCGAAATTGACCGAAATTTTGGCCAAAAAATGACATTTTTCACTTTCTGTTGTAAAATTTTTCAAATAAAACTACATTTCTATATAACTTTTTCTCTAAATTTATTGTTCTACATGTCTTTGATAAAAAAAATGCAATATTTATTGGTTTGCGCAAAAGTTATAGTATTTACAAACTATGGTACAAAAATGTGAATTTCAGCATTTTGAATCAGCTCTGACTTTCTGAGCACCTGTCATGTTTCCTGAGGTTCTACAATGCCCAGACAGTAGAAACACCCCACAAATGACCCCATTTTGGAAAGTAGACACCCTAAGGTATTCGCTGATGGGCATAATGAGTTCATGGAAGTTTTTATTTTTAGTCACAAGTTAGGCTACTTTCACACTAGCGCTTGATCGGATCCGTTCTGAACGGATCCGATCATATTAATGCAGACGGAGGCTCCGTTCAGTACGGATCCGTCTGCATTAATAACTTAGAAAATTTTCTAAGTGCGCAAGATGCCTGAGCGGATCCGTTCAGACTTTCAATGTAAAGTCAATGGGGGACGGATCCGCTTGAACATTGAGCCATATGGTGACCTCTTCAAGCGGATCCGTTCCCATTGACTTACATTGTAAGTCTGAACGGATCCGCTCGCCTCCGCACGGCCAGGCGGACAGCTGAACGCTGCAAGCAGCGTTCAGCTGTCCGCCTGTCCGCGCGGAGGCGAGCGGAGCGGAGGCTGAACGCCGCCAGACGCTCCATTCAGACTGCATCAGGGCTGGACGGAGGCGTTCGGGTCCGCTCGTGAGCTCCTTCAAACGGAGCTCACGAGCGGACCGACGAACGCTAGTGTGAAACTAGCCTTAGCGGAAAATGATTTTTTCTTTTCTTACAAAGTCTCATATTCCACTAACTTGTGACAAAAAATAAAATTTTACATGAACTCGCCATGCCCCTCACGAAATACCTTGGGGTGTCTTCTTTCCAAAATGGGGTCACTTGAGGGGTATTTATACTGCCCTGGCATTTTAGGGGACCTAAAGCGTGAGAAATAGTTTGGAATCCAAATGCGTAAAAAATGCCCTTTAGAATTTGGGCCCCTTTGCGCACCTAGGCTGCAAAAAAGTGTCACATGTGGTATCGCCGTACTCAGAAGAAGTAGGGCAATGTGTTTTGGTGTGTAAAGAAAAAAAATAAAAATCTTCTGTGAACTCGCCATGCCCCTCAAAAGTGATCTTTATAGCGCCGCAGAGATTTTACTGTGTTTTTGCAGTGATCAGAAAAAAAATAATTCTGTCACTGCGGTGGGGTGGACTGAACGCAAGTGTGCGCACAAGATCAGGCCTGATCGGGCGAACACTGCGTTTTTTGTAGAGCCTATAGAACATGTCCTATTCTTGTCCGCAATTGCGGACAAGAAAAGGCATTTTCTATATAGTTCTGTCAATGTGCGGATCCGCAAAATGCGGAAAGCACATTGCCGGTGTCCGTGTTTTGCAGATCCGCGGTGTCCGTGTTTTGCGGATCCACGGATCCGCAAAACACATACGGACGTCTGAATGGAGCCTTACAGGGGGGTGATCAATGACAGAGGGGTGGATCAGGGGTTAATAAGTGACAGGGGGGGTGTAGTGTAGTGTGGTGCTTGGTGCTACTTATTACAGAGCTGCCTGTGTCCTCTGGTGGTCGATCCAAGCAAAAGCGACCACCAGAGGACCAGGTAGCAGGTAT
The DNA here is from genome assembly GCF_014858855.1 of Bufo gargarizans. Taxonomy (NCBI): domain Eukaryota; kingdom Metazoa; phylum Chordata; class Amphibia; order Anura; family Bufonidae; genus Bufo; species Bufo gargarizans. The sequence goes on from NC_058083.1 coordinate 6,733,772, forward strand.
ATCAGACGCTGTTAACAAAACAGCGTCTGATATACCTTTCAAGGGTTAAAAAAAATCGCATCTACAACCTGCCAGCGAATGATCGCCACTGGCAGGCTGTAGATCAACTAGTTTACCTTCCGATCCTGTCAACTCGCGCTCCTGTGAGCGCGCGTTCACAAGAAAATCTCGCCTCTCGCGAGATGACACGCCGGCGCGTCAACGAGGAGTAACAAGACCGCCCGCAGGACGCAATCCTGCGTTAGGCGGTCGGGAGCTGGTTAAAGAGCTATCGGCATCCTGGGAGAAAGTCCCAATTCTGAACCTCCTGAAGACAGAAAGGCATGGCCCGTCCTACGACCCATTGCACACAGCCAGATAGCAGAGCTTGGGGCTCAGGCAGCTGTTCCAGATGCTGTCGCAGCCCTGACTGCTCAAGTTTCCCTCCTAGCTGAGAATATGGAGAGGATGAGAAAGCAGCTAGAGCGACTGGAACAGCAGCCCAAGGCTGAGAGCGGAACTACTACACAAATAGATCGTCCTACACCTGGTCCAAGAGAAGATCGACGTCGGCCGACTGGTAGGTTTTCAGACCCTGGGTATCGAGACACCAGAAAGTGTGTATGCCGACATTGTCAGAGGCCTGGACACACCGAAAGGGACTGCTGGCAGTTAAATGGATATCCCACTGGTGACAATGGAAAATGCTCTTTCTAGAGAGATCTACTCCTCAGATGAACGCTTGATCCAGTCACCTGTGGGCACCTCCATCAGATAGTGGTGCCCCGAAGAGATGCTAAGATGGTAATGGACATGTACCTTAACAAGTCTGGTCATTTTGGAACCCAAAAAACAGAAGCCACCATCAGGCGAAGTTTCTACTGGACTGGCATGAGAAGTGATATTGGAGCCTGGTGCTGGGAGTGTCCCACCTGTGCTGTTGCCAGAGGAGAAAGACATGATCAGCGAGCCCTCTTTCATCCCATAGTGAGTCCTCTAGAAATCGTAGCTATCGACCATGTGAAACTGGAACCCAGCAGATCCGGATACTCACTGATCAAGGATCCACATTCGAGTCTCAGCTGTTCTATGAACTTTGTGCACTGTACAACTGCAAAAAAACTGAGGACCACCGCATATCACCTACAGGAAATTAACTGTGTGAAAAGATGAATCAGACACTGATCAATATGCTCAAGGCTCTGACACCTAACAAGAGGGCCGAGTGGCCTTCACGTCTCCCTGAATTAGTGTACCTGTATAATAGCACCACTTATTGCTCCACCGGGTACACCCCTTACTACCTCATGTTTGGAATACAGGGCTGTTTACCTGCAGACCTTGCCCTCGACATCCCCGTGCCGGACTCTGAACTACTCCTTCCCCAATCTGAGTGGGTCAAAAAGCATCAGAAGCGCCTAGAGGACGCCAGAGAAGTAGTGGACTCTAAAATAGAAAAGGCCCAGCAAAAACAAAAACAGGACTTTGATCTGCGTGCACATGCTTAGCCCTTACAACCAGAAGACAAGGTCTGGCTCAGAAACAATCACCCAGTGAGCAAGCTGGAAAGTCTCTTGGATCGCAAGCCATATACTATAGTGGCTGTCCCCTCATCGGAAGTCTATGAGAACCACAGAGGAGATAAAGGTACTCGGTGAGTACACCGCAACAAGCTCAAAAATGCCCGCAGGAACCTATTCAGGAGCAGTCAAGAGAAGTGGATAAGGCACCCGAACTGCCATTTTCTTCAGAAAGTGAAACTCTAACAGAATTGCCTGACCCCCTTCAGTGGTTACTCCAGCCTCAAATTCGAGTAATGATGCCAGTTGCTGAGATTACTCCCCTTCTCTTATGGTTATATTCTTCTTTGTAGAAAGAAAGCGGGCGGCACTCACCATCGTAAAGATATAAGATTTTCCTTTATTGCTGCATCAAGCAAAACACACGCGGCACCGGAGCTAGGAGTCACTTTTATGGTTATATTTTGACAGTTTTCTTTTCATCCGCCCTTATGTGCCTGAACTTCATGGACTTTATTTATCAGCCTATGCAGTTTGACACTATACCCTATATGGATTACAAATACCAGTTTGGCTACCTCATGTGGATTACAAATAACTTTTTGCGTTATGTGTTCCAGTTTAGCAACGTTACAATCCTGCACCCAAAGAATAGACTCAAACATAATTATTCATACCCCTGGCAAATTTTGACTTAAAGTTACTTTTATTCAACCAGCAAGTAATTTTTTGACAGGAAATGACATAGGTGTCTCCCAAAAGATAATAAGACGATGTACAAGAGGCTTTTATTTACAATTGAGCAAAAAAAAAATACAAGATGTTCCGCACTGTGGAAAATCTCAGAGGACGTGGTCGGAAGTCAAAAGTGACACCTGTGCTGGCCAGGAGGATAGTTAGAGAGGTGAAAAAGAATCCAAGGATCACCACCAAGGCCATCCTGGTGAATCTGGGTTCTGCTGGTGGCAATGTCTCAAGGTAGACAATCCAACGGACACTGCACACTGCTGGGTTCCACTTCTCCAGATAAGGCACACAAAAGCTCACTTGGCCTTTGCAAAAGCTCATCTGGAAAAAGAAGAAGACTTCTGGTCTTCTGTGTTATGGTCAGATGAAACAAAAATTGTTTGGTCGCAATGATGTTTTCTTCATTTGGCATAAAAAGGAGAAGCTTTCAACCAGGGGTCAAGTCCTGGGAAAAAAAGTGTGGGAACTCACCCAAGATCCACTGCAACCCCCCCCCCCCCAAAAAAAAATAAAAAAGCACAGAAAATCTAGCATGCTGTAATTTGTGTCGCTGCGGACTAAAAATAAAATAAAAAAAATAACACTTTTAGAAAAGTTTGCCCTGGGATTCGATCTCATGACCTTTACACAGCAGAAGCAAGGCATATGCCCTCACAGCTATGAAAGCTGTCTAGCTTGTTACTTAAAAAAAAAAAAATAAGACTTCTACTGTAGGTAACTTTGCCCACTGTGTATGAATGTAGTAGAGCTGGGTGTGTTGGGGCAGCTGTTCATGTGTATGGTTGTACACTAGGTATCAGTACACTTGGTATCAGTAGAAGTATCAGAAAAAAAAAACACTTTTAGAAAAGTTTGTCCTGGGATTCGAACTCATGACCTCTACACATTACAGGCAAGGGATTTACCCTCACAGCCATAAAAGCTGTTAAGGTAGTTGCTTAAAAAAAAACAAAAAACTAAGACTTCTACTTATACCTAGTGTACAACCATACACATGACAGCTGCCCCAACACACCCAGCTCTGCTACATCCATACACAGTGGGCAGCTGTCATGTGTATGGTTGTACACTAGGTATCAGTACACTAGGTATAAGTAGAAGTCTTATATATATTTTTTTAAGCAACTACCTAGACAGCTTTCATGGCTGTGAGGGTAAATGCCTTCCTCTGATGTGTAGAGGTCGTGAGTTCGAAATTCTAAATGATCTCGTAGTGAAGGAGATGATGTCATTAGGGGGCGGGGTGCCATGAGAGGAGTCGCAGGCAGCAGCACCCTCTCTCTGAAGCCGCTCCTCCTCCCTTAACCTGCCCTGCACAGTGTGCTCTGTCTCCCCCTGTGAATCTGATTCAGCCGTGTTCTCCTGGCTTGAGGCTGAAAGGGAACGGCGTTCCTGCCACGAAAAAAGTGCAGGAACGCCGTTCCCATGCGTTCCCCCTCCACTTGACCCCTGCTTTCAACCCAAAGAACACCATCCCCACTGTAAAACATGGTGGTGGGAACCTAATGCTTTGGGGGGTGTTTTTCAGCCAATGGACCAGGGAACCTAATCAGTAAACGGCAGCATGAAAAAAAATAATACACGAGGATTCTCAACGACAACATCAGGCCGTCTGCAGAGAAACTTGGCCTTGGGCACCAGTGGACATTTCAGCATGACAATGGCCCAAAACACACAGCAGAAATGAAGAAATGGTTAGCAGGCAACAACATTGACATTTTGGAGTGGCCCAGCCAGAGTCCAGACTTGACTCCAATTGAGAATCTGTGGAGGGAGCTAAAGACCAGGGTGATGGCAAGAAGACCCTCCAACCTGAAAGATTTGGAGCTCATTGCTAAAGATGAATGGGCAAAAATACCTGTGGAGACATGCAAAAAGCTGGTCTGCAATCATAGGAAGCGTTTGATTGCTGTAATAGCCAATAAAGGCTTTTCTATTGATTATTGAGAAGGGTATGGATAATTTTGGACTGGACACTTTTTGCTCAAATGTAAATAAAAGCTGAGAAATGTTTTTTCCCCACAATAATGCCTCTTGTACATTGAGCTCTTTGTGATTTCTACTGTCATTTTGCACTAACTTTTTACCTTCTCAGCAACGTTTACGCACTTTAGCCCATTGTGTGTATTTGTTTGCAGGTGCCGCAATGCTACCTTTTATGCACTTTTTATATGGACTTTGGACTTTATACTGTTTGTCAGATAGTTAGCATTGTATTGCTTAGCTATTATGGACTGCCTCTGAGTACGTTAAAATACGTCACAAGCAAGTCTAACAACGCCAAGGGTAACCTGCTGCTAATATGTGTGTCTAGAGGGAGTAATTAACAATCAAGGGAGTTTTGGGAGAAAACTGGTATTCCATCCTCCTAATTGTTACCTTGTGCTTCGCCAAGGTTATTTATGTCCTAAGGCCTTGCGCGCCGCTTTAAAGAAGTTTTGTAGCTACCTGTACATATAGTAAGGTGACAAAGCGTAAAGCATGATTAGGCCTTGGTGCTAGAAGGGAGTACAGGATTAGGCCACAACGCGGGCGTTTCATTGCATTATGGTGGGATTACGGAGTGAAGATACCCCCATGCTTTCTTTGGTATTAGTGGCCACGATATTCAAAAGAAAGCCAGTCATGAGCGCTTTTTGTACACCTTTTGGTTCTCTGGTTTATACCGAGAGGGAAAATGGCGAATGCATACCCTATTCATAGAGAGACCTTTTGGTAGCTGTTGCTTTATCAATTAGTAATAGTACATAGTTTAATGCAGCACCTTAACTTTTAATTGGTACTCTTAGAGCACCTCCTAAGCACAAGCCAAGGATGGCTTACCACCGAAGTGAGGGGGAATGTAACACCCTGAGTGGCATTACCACACCTACGCCCTGTTTCTATCTGGGTATGCAATGTCATTTTATGCATTTATTCCAGGACCCATATATTGTGCATTTCCTGTTATGCATCTGTTTATGTTCAAATGCAATGTGCCTTGTTCACCATCAGGTGGCAGCGAATATGGCAGAGCAGTAGATAGAATAGAGTAGAACCTTCCATTCCATTCTAACCATGGAGGAGTGGGCGGCGAGCCCCATGTCCTGCAGGAAGGGTGGAGATCAGTTAGTTGAGTGCTAGCTGACCCCTGCTAAGGGAGAAGGTCTGCAGTGCTGCTTCCCTCCTGAACGTGTGCTGCCCACACCAGCCAGAACGCCATCAGTTCTGTTGGAGCAGAGAGAGACCACATCTAGAAGTCTCATTAGCCAGGAAAAGGTTGCCCTGTGCCTTGCCATAGAGTCAGACAGAAAGAGAAATGTTGCAGCAGACAGCAAAAGGAAAAGTTCCTATTTAATCCTGACATATGTAGCAGAGCCGAATGTGTTTGCCTGCCATTTTCATTCTAAAACTTGCTGGAAACCAAGACCAAGTCTGTAAACTGCTCATGGAGGCGACCTTGACGTGGTGAGTGGCTTATTACGCTTTGGCCAAAATGTACACTAATGCCTCATTCAACATCCAGCATAGAGGCAGGGCAGAGTGCTGGTTGCAGAGTGCGATTGCATTTGTGTTTTTGCGTTTGTATCTGTATTTCGCCATAGCAATGTGCACCTGCATACAGGGCTGTGCTGACTGAACCCCCCACATTTTTTTCAAGTCTGTAAACTGTTTGAAGAAACGTTTCTGCAAAGTAAAGCTGCAGTTGAAGTATATACAAAGTCTGTACTCAATCTCTTCCATCATCCTCTCCACCTCCTATTCACTCTACTTGCTCTGCTTTGTCAGGCGACGCCTGGGGTTCCGGATATCCAGGTAGGAGCACCGTGACAAGTGCCAAGCCACACCTAAAGGCACACTATAGGCAAAACCCTTACACCACTCTGGCATTCCTACACCTGGGTCCCACCATCACCTTCTATATAGGGGGACCCTGTCCCCCGTTGCTAAAATGCAACTGGCGTCACGAAAAATAACATTTACCACATACTAAAAGGAAAATCGCTAAAATAAAAAGGCCTAAATGGGAGGAAATGCTCACAAACCCCAAACACTGTAGCGTGTCCATAACCGGGGGGGAACAATTCCTCCGCATGTGATCCGTTGCTAGCGGCAATCCCCAGCAAAAAATGCATACATTGGAAGATGTCGGCAGCGGACCACATGCACCACAAAGGCATCCTACACAAGATGGAGTCAAAATATACAAATACATAAATCACTGCAAAAGGTGCACCACAATGATATGCAACTGACAAAACTGGCTTGCAGCCCTAACCCTTCCCCCACTCCATGAGTGGTTTCACTATGGAGGTATGTGGAAGCTTGGCGGCGAGTTAGATCTTAGCACCGTCACACACCATAGGTAGTCTAGTGGTAGGACCCAGGCCACACTGAGATACCTTGACGGTGGTGTAAAAGGGCTCCGTTGTGTTCCTGACTGGAATACAATGGCTAAAGTCTCAGGGATTAGCCAGTATTGTCAGTTGCATATCAGTGTGGTGCACCGTTTGCAGTGACTTACTAAAAGGCCCCTAGTCGCATGTACGGACGTTGCACATCCTGAGAAAAAAGTGGCCTCAATAAAATGTGAAAATGGCTGCGTCTCGCCGGTATCTTCACAGTAAGCCTCTTAACGCTTTTATCACAATGTCTCTCGCGGTTTTTCAGTCTTGTACCTAGTGGAAAGATCCTTTCCTCTCCTTTGCTTGTGATGAGCAGAATCTTCTATTTAGTGGAGCGACATCCGTATTTCCCTATTCATTGTGAAAAGAGTCTCTCGTCCTGAATTTCAGACTCACCAGGGAATTCAAGGTTGATTTCTGAAACGATTAGCCTCCTAATTATGGTGGCATGTTGGATTCTGTGTTACTGTATACTAGTGCAGGCAATGTGAGTGTCCTATAAGAGAACCTACCTCATCAGTGCCCATATGATACGGCAGTGACCAATGTTAGGGCTTCTATAATAAGTAACTTAAGACCTGTGTTTGCATCGTAGGTTATTTTTTAGTCACAAGTTTGCCTTTTTTTTTTTCATATTTTTAATGATGGAATAAATTGTGAAGACTTATTGGGATGAAGTGCTGGATTTTATGGATATTTGTCTGTTAGGCCCCTTTCACACGGGCGAGTATTCCGCGCGGATGCGATGAGTGATGTGAACGCATTACACCCGCACTGAATCCCGACCCATTCATTTCTATGGGGCTGTTCACATGAGCGGTGATTTTCACGCATCACTTGTGCGTTGCGTGAAAATCGCAGCATGCTCTATTTTGTGCATTTTTCACGTAATGCAGGCCCCATAGAAATGAATGGGGTTGCTTGAAAATCGCAAGCATCCGCAAGCAAGTGTTGGATGCGGTGCGATTTTCACGCACGGTTTCTAGGAGACGATCAGGATGGAGACCCGATCATTATTATTTTCCCTTATAACATGGTTATAAGGAAAATAATAGCATTCTGAATACAGAATGCATAGTAAAATAGCGCTGGAGGGGTTAAAAAAAAAAGATAAATAATTTAACTCACCTAATCCACTTGATCGCGAAGCCCGGCATCTCCTTCTGTCTTCATCTTAGCTGTGTGGAGGAACAGGACCTGTGGTGACGTCACTCCGGTCATCACATGATCCATCACCATGGTAAAGGATCATGTGACGGACCATGTGATGACCAGAGTGACGTCACCACAGGTCCTGTTCCTCCACACAGCTAAGATGAAGACAGAAGGATGATTCCGGCTTCCTTTAACAAAACCCACTGTATCTGTTCTGTCCTCCTTACAGTACAAAGACATGTATGCATGAATATACAATCCCGCAACGCTAATAGTCTGAACATACCAGCGATGCCACATTAAGTTTGGATGTGGAGGATGACAATGGATGCTGCTTTGTCTTTCGGTTGATCTTGGAAAAGATGGCTGCTATAAGCAGAGTTGATGATGTCATCCGGGTCATAAGTAATAAAATGAAACAGGTCGATAAGAACATTCAAGGAAATAAATGCCGGCTAGCTAGAAATTGTTTGCATAAGTGGCCACTAGATGGAACTAAAGCAACATGAATACTTGCACATTAGATTTACCGTACAGACAGCTGCAGAGGCATGGCAATATGCTCATATAATAATGCTATGTAATGCCCGTTGAGACACCACCACAAACCATGCTAGTGTCCCAATGATGGAACTCACCATATAGCTGTCAGGGGTGGATCTAACATTGTAACCTGGGGGGGGGGGCAAAAAATTTGTCTCACACGACATGTGGCATGGCACATTTTCCTTTAATTGGCCATGCCTCTTCACCACTACCTTAAAGGGTTATGCAAGAAATGATAATGATAACCTATCCACAGGATAGGTTATCATTATCACATCGGCAGGGGCCAGGGAGCTGTTTTAGGGAGCCGCCATGCTCACTGGAGCTCCGGTGTGTGCTGTGGCCTCCTGGCAGCTTACCAAGCACAGCGCCATAGGTTGTATAGTGGCTGTGCTTGGTATTGCAACTCAACCCCATTCGCTTCAATGGGGCTGAGCTGCGCCCAGGCCACGTGACTAAATGTATGTGATGTCACAGGGCCTAGAAAGAGGTCGTTGATCGGTGGGGGTCCCGGGAGTCGGTCATCAATATTATTTTCAGGATAACCGCTTTAAATATGTATGCTACATGATTAGCGCAAGAGGAAAAATAAGAATGGAACTTGTAATCTAATCACATGGTCAGGGACATGCGCTGCCACCACACAAGCAACGATTGATACCGCCATACATTGACCATATAATGCTCAGAAACCAGGTCCATACAGGCACTCTGCTGAATATTATCACACTGCAGACTATACAGTGACCCTATAATGGTCATATAACAGGTGTACACAGGCGATCTGCATAGTGTTATCACAGTGCAGACTATCACACCCATCTGGTCCAAACCGCCAAGAAGACTTCTCCCAACCGTGATTTCTCTGCAGAATTTGACACACAGACATCTTTGACTTGATTTTTCAGCACTCTCCTCATCTATTCCAAACCTTCTACACAAACTCCCTATCCATAGCGCCCCAGATGGTAATATTTGATGCCCCATTCAGTAATAGTCATCCACTTTTGTGCCACCTATGGTTCCTACGACGTGTTAGGACTTCTTCCTATGTGTCAGCGGACAATCTCAGGCGGCGCTACGATGTCACAGCATCCTGCTGCCAGTACAGAGCCTATGAGACAAGTAAATGGCATGAAAAAGAATCAATAGCTCTTTGCTCCACCATAGTTTTAATGCAAAGCCTGGGCGGGTGTAATGAGCCCTGCGTGTTGACACCGACCGGGATCCAAGGAGGCGAAATGGTCTAGGAAGGCACACTCCAAATCCTCCCCGATCAATGGCTATATAAAAATGCTGTGTAATGTCCATATAATACCATAAGCAATCTTAAAGGGGTATTCGCATCTCAGACAATTGGGGCATATCGCTAGGATATGCCCCTATTGTCGGATAGGTGCGTGTCCCACCATTGGGACCCGCACCTACAACGAGAACGAAGTAGGGAGCGCTGTGGCTGGAGGACCCCGGATTTCTCGGGGTCCGTCCACCACCAATCGCTGCTCCCATAGAAGTGAATAGGAGTGCACCGCGCATGCGCGGCCCATGCTCCAATTCATTTCTATGAGGCAGCTCGGCTATTTTCGGCGGCCCCATAGAAATGAATGGAGGATGGCTGCGCATGCGCAATCCTCCGTTCATTTCCCGGCTCTGTTCTCATTGTAGGTGCGGGTCCCAGCGCTGGCACCCGCACCTATCAGACGATAGGGGGCATATCCTAGCTATAATGCCCCCATTGTGTGAGATGGGAAAACCCCTTTAGAGCTTCTATACTAGACCCAACAATGTCAGTAGTCATTAAGGGGACCACTGTCATCACCCCCAAATAAAGGACCCATACCTAGGACATGTGCGTTACGATGCAACACAAGCAATGAAAACTGTGATCAATATAACAGTGTCAGACATTACAAGGAGGTGGCAAAAGCATGTCCAGGATCGTTTTTATGGGATACCACACGACAATTCAGAGAGGAAGTATAAGAGGAAAGGACTACAACTTCCAAGGTTTCTCGGGCTCACCACTTTCCCACTGCTGAGCCCTGGCCATTCCTGCACTGATCACATGACAGTGACATCATAACAGGTTCTTAGCACTTCCCCTCTCTACTGCTGAGCTCTGGCCCCTCCTGCACTGATCACGTGACGGTGACATCATAACAGGTTCTTACCACTTCTCCTCTCTACTGCTGAGCTCTGGCCCCTCCTGCACTGATCACATGACGGTGACATCATAACAGGTTCTTAGCACTTCCCCTCTCTACTGCTGAGCTCTGGCCTCTCCTGCACCGATCACGTGACGGTGACATCATAACAGGTTCTTACCACTTCTCCTCTCTACTGCTGAGCTCTGGCCCCTCCTGCACTGATCACGTGACGGTGACATCATAACAGGTTCTTACCACTTCTCCTCTCTACTGCTGAGCTCTGGCCCCTCCTGCACTGATCACGTGACGGTGACATCATAACAGGTTCTTACCACTTCTCCTCTCTACTGCTGAGCTCTGGCCCCTCCTGCACTGATCACGTGACGGTGACATCATAACAGGTTCTTACCACTTCTCCTCTCTACTGCTGAGCTCTGGCCTCTCCTGCACCGATCACGTGACGGTGACATCATCACAGGTTCTTACCACTTCTCCTCTCTACTGCTGAGCTCTGGCCTCTCCTGCACCGATCACGTGACGGTGACATCATAACAGGTTCTTAGCACTTCTCCTCTCTACTGCTGAGCTCTGGCCTCTCCTGCACTGATCACGTGACGGTGACATCATAACAGGTTCTTACCACTTCTCCTCTCTACTGCTGAGCTCTGGCCTCTCCTGCACTGATCACGTGACGGTGACATCATAACAGGTTCTTACCACTTCTCCTCTCTACTGCTGAGCTCTGGCCTCTCCTGCACTGATTACGTGACAGTGACATCATAACAGGTTCTTACCACTTCTCCTCTCTACTGCTGAGCTCTGGCCTCTCCTGCACTGATCACGTGACGGTGACATCATAACAGGTTCTTAGCACTTCTCCTCTCTACTGCTGAGCTCTGGCCCCTCCTGCACTGATCACATGACGGTGACATCATAACAGGTTCTTTGCACTTCTCCTCTCTACTGCTGAGCTCTGGCCCCTCCTGCACTGATCACATGACAGTGACATCATCACAGGTTCTTCAGCTCTTGCACTGTAGCAGATTATAGTTCCCCCTGAGAATTCCAGACATTTTCAGTAATTTAGAATTCCCGGCCAGACAATTTTTTAGGTTCCAGAAAGAGGACATGTCTGGGAAAAAGAGGACGTACTGTATGGTCACCCTTGAATTATTTATATAATACCGTAGTACCAGTCTATAATGTGGACAGTGTCTATATACAAGACTTGTCTAGTATTTTCCTGATGTTCTTCCCATTACATAAATGGAAGGTAATATTTTCTTATACATCAGGGTCCATAATTGCTCAGTTTTCAAGTCTCCTATTTGCTAAGCTGCTTATCTGCACAGCGGCCCAGCCTCACACTGCCCCGGAGTAGATAATAGTAAATTATTCTCCTCCAGGCATTAAAGCTCCTCCATCTGTTGAAATAGAATGCATTTATTCATGAAGTATATGAATCCCTGTAATAAATCTGAAAACTGGTTTGTCGGAGTAATCCCCAAATCATATCTTTTATGTTCTCTACAGTTTTTTTGTGCGGCATGTGTAATAGTAAATTATAGAATAAAACAACTTGGCAAATAAGCATGCAAATATAACATAATAATACAGATAAGGCTACTTTCACACTCGCGTTTGGTGCGGTTCCGTCATCCCTTTGTATTATCTTTAACATAGCCAAGATGGATCCGTCTTGAACACCATTGAAAGTCAATAGAGGACGGATCCGTTTTCTATTATGCCAGATTGTGTCATAGAAAATAAAAAGGATCCGTCCCGATTGGCTTACATTGTGTACCAGAACGGATCCGTTTGGCTCAGTTTCGTCAGACGGACACTAAAATGCTGCAAGCAGCGTTTTGGTGTCCGCCTCCAAAGCGGAATGGAGACGGAACGGAGGCAAACTGATGCATTCTGAGCGGATCCTTTTCCATTCAGAATGCATTAGGTCAAAACTGATCTGTTTTGGACCGCTTATGAGAGCCCTGAACGGATCTCACAAACGGAAATCCAAAACGCCAGTGTGAAAGTAGCCTAATATATATGTCACTCTGGTGAAGTCTTCTCTTGATTGTTGACTTTGACACACATACACCTACCTCCTGGAGAGTGTTCTTGATCTGGCCAACTGTTGTGAAGGGTGTTTTCTTTACCAGGGAAAGAATTCTCCGGTCATCCACCACAGTTGTGTTCCATGGTCTTCTGGGTCTTTTGGTGTTGCTGAGCTCACCGGTGCATTCCTTCTTTTTAAGAATGTTCCAAACAGTTGTTTTGGCCACACCTAATGTTTTTTCTATCTCTCTGATGGGTTTGTTGTGTTTTTTCAGCCTAATGATGGCTTGCTTCACTGATAGTGACAGCTCTTTGGATCTCATCTTGGGAGTTGACAGCAACAGATTCCAGATGCAAATAGCAGACTTGAAATGAACTCTGGACCTTGTATCTGTTCATTGTAATTGGGATAATGAGGGAATAACACACACCTGGCCATGGAACAGCTGAGAAACCAATTGTCCCATTACTTTTGTGGAAACTGTTGTAATTCCTGCACCGTTCACCTGATTTGGATGTAAATACCCTCAAATTAAAGCAGTTAAAGCTCATCTTGTTAGTTTCATTTCAAATCCATTGTGGTGGTGTATAGAGCCAACAATTTTAGAATTGTGTTGATGTCCCAATATTTATGGATCTGACTGTATATTAAACTATATTGAGGTGCAAATAGTAAATATGGCACATAAAACCTCATATTCATATAAAACTCATGTCCAACTGGATAGACACATATGCACACCAGAGGTGCATCTACATGTGCAAAAACACATAGAAGACATACCGTATATCTGTATTTTCCATAATATCTATGGGGTTCTACATATAGTAATTTTGGAAGATAAGGATAAATAAATTAAAAAAATTGAGAAAACTGTGTCCATAACAGTACATAGATGGTAGATAGATGCAGAGGGGGAGAAAGGGGGAGGTAGCCTACCGGGGAAGAGAGATCGGGGTGCTGATAAACAGCCGGACGCCGATTTCCCATCCCCAACAGGCATCCACCCCAACTTCAGTCAATACTAAAGGAATCCAAATAACTCCATCTCTGCATTTTGGCCTCTTAGAGAAAAAGTATCAAAAAAAAATATTCTCTTGGAATTCTGGACATATGTGCTATGTGATTCCCTCCCCTCCAGGGTCTTTTGACTTTCTCTAATGCTATATAAAACAAAGTCGAAGGGTAACAATTATGATGTTCCTTGAAATGTTTGGACAAAGAGTGTAGCTCATATCCCTTTTTAATATTTGCCACATGTTCAGCAATTCTCTTCTTTAACCTCCTCCCGTCACACTAACGCCGAAAGGCGTCATCTCTGCGGCGCTCCCAGGTCACACTAACGCCAATAGGCGTCATCTCGCGAGACGCGAGATTTCCTGTGAACGCGCGCACACAGGCGCGCGCGCTCACAGGAACGGAAGGTAAGCGAGTGGATCTCCAGCATGCCAGCGGCGATCGTTCGCTGGCAGGCTGGAGATCCGAATTTTTTAACCCCTAACAGGTATATTAGACGCTGTTTTCATAACAGCGTCTAATATACCTCCTACCTGGTCCTCTGGTGGTCCCTTTTGTTAGGATCGACCACCAGAGGACACAGGTAGGTCAGTAAAGTCGCACCAAACACTACACTACACTACACACACCCCCCCCCGTTACTTATTAACCCCTTATAAACCCCTGATCACCCATGATCACCCCATATAAACTCCCTGATCACCCCCCTGTCATTGATCACCCCCCTGTCAGGCTCCGTTCAGACGTCCGTATGATTTTTACGGATCCACGGATACATGGATCGGATCCGCAAAAAGCATACGGACGTCTGAATGGAGCCTTACAGGGGGGTGATCAATGACAGGCGGGTGATCACCTATATACACTCCCTGATCACCCCCTGTCATTGTTCACCCCCCTGTCATTGATCACTCCCCTGTAAGGCTCCATTCAGACGTCCGCATGATTTTTACGGATCCATGGATACATGGATCGGATCCGCAAAACACATGCGGACGTCTGAATGGAGCCTTACAGGGGGTGATCAATGACAGGCGGGTGATCACCCATATACACTCCCTGATCACCCCCCTGTCATTGATAACCCCCCTGTAAGGCTCCATTCAGACGTCCGCATGCGTTTTGTGGATCCGATCCATGTATCCATGGATCCGTAAAAAATCATGCGGATGTCTGAATGGAGCCTTACAGGGGGGGTGATCAGTGACAGGGGGGTGATCACCCTGATTACCCTGATCACCCCCTGTCATTGATAACCCCCCTGTAAGGCTCCATTCAGACGTCAGCATGCGTTTTGTGGATCCGATCCATGGATCCGTAAAAAATCATGCGGATGTCTGAATGGAGCCTTACAGGGGGGGTGATCAGTGACAGGGGGGTGATTACCCTGATCACCCCCTGTCATTGATAACCCCCCTGTAAGGCTCCATTCAGACGTCCGCATGCGTTTTGTGGATCCGATCCATGTATCCATGGATCCGTAAAAAATCATGCAGATGTCTGAATGGAGCCTTACAGGGGGGGTGATCAGTGACAGGGGGGTGATCACCCTGATTACCCTGATCATCCCCTGTCATTGATAACCCCCCTGTAAGGCTCCATTCAGACGTCCGCATGCGTTTTGTGGATCCGATACATGTATCCATGGATCCGTAAAAAATCATGCGGATGTCTGAATGGAGCCTTACAGGGGGGGTGATCAATGACAGGGGGGTGATCAGGGAGTCTATATGGGTGATCACCCCCCTGTCATTGATCCCCCCCCTGTCATTGATCACCCCCCCCCTGGTAAGGCTCCATTCAGACATTTTTTTTTGGCACAAGTTAGCGGAAATTTTTTGTTTGTTTTTGTTTTTTCTTACTAAGTCTCATATTCCACTAACTTGTGTCAAAAAATAAAATCTCACATGGACGCACCATACCCCTCACGGAATCCAAATGCGTAAACATTTTTAGACATTTATATTCCAGACTTCTTCTCACGCTTTAGGGCCCCTAAAAAGCCAGGGCAGTATAAATACCCCACATGTGACCCCATTTCGGAAAGAAGACACCCCAAGGTATTCCGTGAGGGGCATATTGAGCCCATGAAAGATTGAAATTTTTGTCCTAAGTTAGCGGAAAGTGAGACTTTGTGAGAAAAAAACAAAAAAAAATCAATATCCGCTAACTTATGCAAAAAAAAAAAAAATTCTAGGAACTCGCCATGCCCCTCATTGAATACCTTGGGGTGTCTTCTTTCCAAAGTGGGGTCACATGTGGGGTATTTATACTGCCCTGGCTTTTTAGGGGCCCGAAAGTGTGAGAAGAAGTCTGGGATCCAAATGTCTAAAAATGCCCTCCTAAAAGGAATTTGGGCCCCTTTGCGCATCTAGGCTGCAAAAAAGTGTCACACATGTGGTATCGCCGTACTCAGGAGAAGTTGGGGAATGTGTTTTGGGGTGTCATTTTACATATACCCATGCTGGGTGAGAAAAATATCTTGGTCAAATGCCAACTTTGTATAAAAAAATTGGAAAAGTTGTCTTTTGCCAAGATATTTCTCTCACCCAGCATGGGTATATGTAAAATGACACCCCAAAACACATTGCCCAACTTCTCCTGAGTACGGCGATACCAGATGTGTGACACTTTTTTGCAGCCAAGGTGGGCAAAGGGGCACACATTCCAAAGAGCACCTTTCGGATTTCGCAGGCCATTTTTTACACATTTTGATTGCAAGGTACTTCTTACACATTTGGGCCCCTAAATTGCCAGGGCAGTATAACTACGCCACAAGTGACCCCATTTTGGAAAGAAGACACCCCAAGGTATTCCGTGAGGGGCACGGCGAGTTCCTAGAATTTTTTATTTTTTGTCACAAGTTAGCGGAAAATGATGATTTTTCATTTTTTTTTCTTTTTTCCTTACAAAGTCTCATATTCCACTAACTTGCGACAAAAAATAAAAAATTCTAGGAACTCGCCATGCCCCTCACGGAATACCTTGGGGTGTCTTCTTTCCAAAATGGGGTCACTTGTGGCGTAGTTATACTGCCCTGGCAATTTAGGGGCCCAAATGTGTGAGAAGAACTTTGCAATCAAAATGTGTAAAAAATGGCCGGTGAAATCCGAAAGGTGCACTTTGGAATATGTGCCCCTTTGCCCACCTTGGCAGCAAAAAAGTGTGACACATCTGGTATCGCCGTACTCAGGAGAAGTTGGGGAATGTGTTTTGGGGTGCCATTTTACATATACCCATGCTGGGTGAGAAAAATATCTTGGTCAAATGCCAACTTTGTATAAAAAAATGGGAAAAGTTGTCTTTTGCTAAGATATTTCTCTCACCCAGCATGGGTATATGTAAAATGACACCCCAAAACACATTCCCCAACTTCTCCTGAGTACGGCGATACCAGATGTGTGACACTTTTTTGATGCCAAGGTGGGCAAAGGGGCACATATTCCAAAGTGCACCTTTCGGATTTCACCGGTCATTTTTTTACAGATTTTGATTGCAAAGTACTTCTCACACATTTGGGCCCCTAAATTGCCAGGGCAGTATAACTACGCCACAAGTGACCCCATTTTGGAAAGAAGACACCCCAAGGTATTCCGTGAGGGGCATGGCGAGTTCCTAGAATTTTTTATTTTTTGTCGCAAGTTAGTGGAATATGAGACTTTGTAAGGAAAAAAGAGAAAAAAAAAAAAATCATCATTTTCCGCTAACTTGTGACAAAAAATAAAAAATTCTAGGAACTCGCCATGCCCCTCACGGAATACCTTGGGGTGTCTTCTTTCCAAAATGGGGTCACTTGTGGCGTAGTTATACTGCCCTGGCAATTTAGGGGCCCAAATGTGTGAGAAGTACCTTGCAATCAAAATGTGTAAAAAATGGCCTGCAAAATCTGAAAGGTGCCCTTTGGAATATGTGCCCCTTTGCCCACCTTGGCAGCAAAAAAGTGTGACACATCTGGTATCGCCGTACTCAGGAGAAGTTGGGGAATGTGTTTTGGGGTGTCATTTTACATATACCCATGCTGGGTGAGAGAAATATCTTGGCAAAAGACAACTTTTCCCATTTTTTTATACAAAGTTGGCATTTGACCAAGATATTTTTCTCACCCAGCATGGGTATATCTAAAATGACACCCCAAAACACATTCCCCAACTTCTCCTGAGTACGGCGATACCAGATGTGTCACACTTTTTTGCTGCCAAGGTGGGCAAAGGGGCACATATTCCAAAGTGCACCTTTTGGATTTCACCGGTCATTTTTTACACATTTTGATTGCAAAGTTCTTCTCACACATTTGGGCCCCTAAATTGCCAGGGCAGTATAACTACCCCACAAGTGACCCCATTTTGGAAAGAAGACACCCCAAGGTATTCCGTGAGGGGCATGGCAAGTTTTTAGAATTTTTTATTTTTTGTCGCAAGTTAGTGGAATATGAGACTTTGTAAGAAAAAATAAAAAAAATAAAATCATCATCATTTTCCGCTAACTTGTGACAAAAAATAAAAAGTTCTATGAACTCACTATGCCCATCAGTGAATACCTTAGGGTGTCTACTTTCCGAAATGGGGTCATTTGTGGGGTTTTTCTACTGTTTGGGCATTGTAGAACCTCAGAAAACATGACAGGTGCTCAGAAAGTCAGAGCTGCTTCAAAAAGCGGAAATTCACATTTTTGTACCATAGTTTGTAAATGCTATAACTTTTACCCAAACCATTTTTTTTTTTTGCCCAAACATTTTTTTTTTATCAAAGACATGTAGAACAATAAATTTGGCGAAAAATGTATATATGGATGTCGTTTTTTTTGCAAAATTTTACAGCTGAAAGTGAAAAATGTCATTTTTTTGCAAAAAAATCGTTAAATTTCGATTAATAACAAAAAAAGTAAAAATGTCAGCGGCAATGAAATACCACCAAATGAAAGCTCTATTAGTGAGAAGAAAAGGAGGTAAAATTCATTTGGGTGGTAAGTTGCATGACCGAGCAATAAACCGCTAAAGTTGTGGAGTGCCGATTTGTAAAAAAGGGCCTGGTCACTAGGGGGGTATAAACCTGTGGTCCTTAAGTGGTTAAAGCCCTCTTTGTCCTTCCAATAATACAAAAACAAACGCATAACATTTTTGCCGACATATTGTGCGAATACCCCGATCGGTACACTGATCCCGCCTAAGCTTAAATCTGTTAAGGAAAAGATCCGTAATACAGCAGAACTGTTTCACTCTCCAGTACGCAATTTGTTTATCGGTAATATATTTATCTCAAAATATGACCTAAATATATACTTTCAAAACTTGAATTTCACTGGAAGAGAGTATTTGCTATTTAAAAGATGCCTCTTGACCTCGGAGGCTTTTAGATCTCTGCTTTCACCCATGACTACGATTCAAAAAACATAAATAATGGCACTCCAGTCAAGAAAGCAATCTCTACTATATATAACATTAAAAATACCACTGACTCACCTCTTTCTTACCTTTCTAAATGGGCGTCAGAGTTAGAGATTACCCTTAATGCTACAGAAATGAGAGATATTATTTGAAATGCTAGATCGAAGTCAGTATGCCCTAAAATCCAGGAGACACACTTTAAACTAGTATCTCGTTGGTACTACATCGTATCTTCTCCAATGTATCCCCCCTGTGCAGGAGATGCGAGGAGGCACAAGGTACTCTGTCACATATTTGGCTAACTTGTAAATGCATTAAGATATTTTGGAGGAACATATCTACAATCATTAGTCATATATTAAACGCTCAAGTGGAAATTCCTCAAAAACTACTTTTCCTCAGTGTTTTTGACCTTCACACCTCGAACATCAGACACCCCCTCACCATACATATTCTCAACGCTGCCAAATTACTAATCCCAAGATTGTGGAAAGAAAAAACACCCTCCTCAATCTCCGAAAGGTTACAGGAAATGAATACTCTACACAATTATAAAAAGTTAAGACTTCAGAGAGAAGATAAATTGCATCAATATCACAAGACATGGGATCTATGGAACTCATTTATTAAAAGTCATTTTATCTTAAGTCTTCTTTGATCAATTTCAGTTTTAAGCTAGAAAATTTAGAGTCAAGATCATGCTTTGAGCCCTGATACCCCCTACCCCTGGTTTTACTAACCCTTCCCCCCGTTATTTTTGTTACACCACAGTTGAACTCGGCATACATAAACATATACTATCTACATGAGCTAAGTTATACAATGCTTAAATGTTTCACCTCTAACATTTACTTTATAAAAGAGTTTTGATTTTGTCAATAAAGACTACGGTCCTTTTGAGTTATGTAATAAAGACCTTTTGATGACATATTACTTTAGCAATTTTTCAACCAACTGTGTAATAGATTTGCTTTATGTACATAATGCATGATTATTAATGCTTTGTATATAATTTTTTTTATTTAATGTACAGTTGCAAGAAAAAGTATGTGAACCCTTTGGAATAATATGGATTTCTGCACAAATTGGTCATAAAATGTGATCTGATCTTCCTCTAAGTCACAACAATAGACACTCACAGTCTGCTTAAACCAATAACACACAAAGAATGAAATGTTACCATGTTTTTATTGAATACACCATGTAAACATTCACAGTGCATCTGGAAAAAGTATGTGAACCCTTGGATTTAATAACTGGTTGAACCTCCTTTGGCAGCAATAACTTCAACCAAACGTTTCCTGTAGTTGCAGATCAGACGTGCACAACGGTCAGGAGTAATTCTTGACCATTCCTCTTTACAGAGCTGTTTCAGTTCAGCAATATTCTTGGGATGTCTGGTGTGAATCGCTTTCTTGAGGTCATGCCACAGCATCTCAATCGGGTTAAGGTCAGGACTCTGACTGGGCCACTCCAGGAGGTGTATTTTCTTCTGTTTAATCCATTCTGTTGTTGATTTACTTCTATGCTTTGGGTCGTTGTCCTGTTGCAACACCCATCTTCTGTTGAGCTTCAGCTGGTGGACAGATGGCCTTAAAGGGGTTCTTCACTTTCATTTAACTGATGATCTCTGATCGGCCGGGGTCCGACACCCGGGACCCCCGCCGATCAGCTGTTTGAGAAGGCAGCGGCGCTCCAGCAGCGCCGCGGCCTTCTCACTGTTTACCACCGGGCCGCCCGCCCACTGACGTCACGACTAGTATCAACTAGAGTGGGCGCGGCTAAGCTCCATTCAAGTGAACAGAGCTTAGCCGCGCCCACTCTAGTTGATACTAGTCGTGACGTCAGTGGGCGGGCGGCCCGGTGGTAAACAGTGAGAAGGCCACGGCGCTGCTGGAGCGCCGCTGCCTTCTCAAACAGCTGATCGGCGGGGGTCCCGGGTGTCGGACCCCGGCCGATCAGAAGCTGATGATCTATCCAGAGGATAGATCATCAGTTAAATGAAAGTGAAGAACCCCTTTAAGTTCTCCTGCAAAATGTCTTGATAAACTTGGGAATTCATTTTTCCTTCGATGATAGCAATCCGTCCAGGCCCTGACGCAGCAAAGCAGCCCCAAACCATGATGCCCCCATCACCATACTTCACAGTTGGGATGAGGTTTTGATGTTGGTGTGCTGTGCCTCTTTTTCTCCACACATAGTGTTGTGTGTTTCTTCCAAACAACTCAACTTTGGTTTCATCTGTCCACAGAATATTTTGCCAATACTGCTGTGGAACATCCAGATGCTCCTGTGCAAACTGTAAACGTGCAACAATGTTTTTTTTTTGGACAGCAGTGGCTTCCTCTGTGGTATCCTACCATGAAATCCATTCTTGTTTAGTGTTTTACGTATCGTAGATTCGCTAACAGGGATGTTAGCATATGCCAGAGACTTTTGTAAGTCTTTAGCTGACACTCTAGGATTCTTCTTCACCTCATTGAGCAGTCTGCGCTGTGCTCTTGCAGTCATCTTTACAGGGCGGCCACTCCTAGGGAGAGTAGCAGCAGTGCTGAACTTTCTCCATTTATAGACAATTTGTCTTACCATTGACTGATGAACAGCAAGGCTTTTGGAGATACTTTTATAACCCTTTCCAGCTTTATGCAATTCAGCAATTCTTAATCGTAGGTCTTTTGAGAGCTCTTTTGTGCGAGGCATCATTCACATCAGGCAATGCTTCTTGCGAAAAGCAAACCCAGAACTAGTGTGTGTTTTTTTTAGGGCAGGGCAGCTGTAACCAACACTTCAAATCTCAGTTAGCTCTTGGAGATGTCATTAGTCTAAGGGTTCACATACTTTTTCCACCTGCACTGTGAATGTTTACATGGTGTGTTCAATAAAAACATGGTAACATTTAATTCTCTGTGTGTTATTAGTTTAAGCAGACTGTGATTGTCTATTGTTGTGACTTAGATGAAGATCAGATCACATTTTATGACCAATTTGTGCAGAAATCCATATCATTCTAAAGGGTTCACATACTTTTTCTTGCAACTGTATATTGTAGATAAAATCTATACTGCTATATATACTTTTATATGCCACTTTTTGACCCTTAAAGGGCTTCTGTCACCCCACTAAACCTCTTTTTTATTTTTTTTTGCTTACTTATAATCCCTACACTGCGATTTATGGCTACATGATCAAATTAATCATTTTGGTCCTGTAGATTTAGTTTAAAACAAGCTTTTAAAATATGCTAATTACCTTGCTACCAGCAAGTAGGGCGGCTACTTGCTGGTAGCAGCCGCATCCTCCGATCGTAAAGACGCCCCCTCCACATTGTGATTGACAGGGCCAGGGAACGGGATCTTTCTCTGCTGGCCCTGCCTGTTTGCATTTAAAATCTTGCGCCTGCGCCGCGGCCGTACCTGTATTCAATTGCCGCAGGCGCACTGAGAGGCGGCCGCTTGCTCGGCCGCTCTATCCTCAATGCGCCTGCGCCGATGACGTCACATCTACACCCGGCGCAGGCGCACTGAGAGGCGGCCGCTCCATCCTCAATGCGCCTGCGCCGGGTGTAGATGTGACGTCATCGGCGCAGGCGCATTGAGGATAGAGCGGCCGAGCAAGCGGCCGCCTCTCAGTGCGCCTGCGGCAATTGAATACAGGTACGGCCGCGGCGCAGGCGCAAGATTTTAAATGCAAACAGGCAGGGCCAGCAGAGAACGATCCCGTTCCCTGGCCCTGTCAATCACAATGTGGAGGGGGCGTCTTTACGATCGGAGGATGCGGCTGCTACCAGCAAGTAGCCGCCCTACTTGCTGGTAGCAAGGTAATTAGCATATTTTAAAAGCTTGTTTTAAACTAAATCTACAGGACCAAAATGATTAATTATTAATTTGATCATGTAGCCATAAATCGCAGTGTAGGGATTATAAGTAAGCAAAAAAAAAAAAAAGGTTTAGTGGGGTGACAGAAGCCCTTTAAAAAGCTTCAATAAAAACAAAAATGTTACTCCAATATACTGTTTCTGACAGATATATAACGTCTGTGGAATCACAGGTCAGCCCTTCCTTTATATCCAAGCTGAATGTGTTCTGAGTGGAATTTACTTTGAGGGTCTTTTTTGGGAATACAGTCACCCTACAGTTAGCACAACGCCCACATCTATAAAATCCCTTAAAGGACATCCAGGAATTCTTATTAATACTTCTCTCATTCTTGACCGAAGGAGCTACCGTATTTTTCGCCCCATAAGATGCAGTGTGTCTTATGGGGCGAATGCTGCCATTTTTACTCTGCTAACACTGATACATCGCGGACCGCAATGCTGCACAGCGCGGACTGCGATGTATCAGCGAGGAGGGGCTGGAGGCAGGCAACTGCTGGAATCGTGGCGGGGTCCGGTGCAGTCACTGTACTCTATTACACCGGGCCCCGCACACAGCAGCATTCAGATGTAAAGTGTAGGCAATCCATATGTAAAGTGTAGAAATTCTCTGCGGTAGTGCAATCCACCTAGTACTCACTATGAAACTCCCGTACTAGCGGGCAGGCTGGCCGGTCACTCACTTCGTCAGGCGCATTCTCCACCTCCTTCATTAAAGGGCTTCTGTCACCCCACTAAAGTCATTTTTCATTTTTTGGCAACTTAAAATCCTTATACTGCGATTTATCAATATATAGTCCTCTTACTCTTTTTCGTTCAGTAGTTTCTTCAAAAAACACACTTTTATAATATGTAAATTACCTCTCTACCAGCAAGTAGGGCGGTTACTTGCTGGTAGCAGCCGCATCCTCCTTTCAAATAAACGCCCCTCCTCCTGTTGATTGACTGGTGGTCACCCGACAGCTTAGGGAGGGTGGGCAGGGACTTATCCCCCTTAGTCCGGTTCTCCCACTGGCACTCGTTTTGTGTGGGCAGTTAGGGGTTAATTTGCTGATCCGGTTGGGAGAGGAGGCGGGCGTCTAGGAGGGCTTATATGCCACTGTCCCGCCTCTCCTCTTCCTCTTTGTGCGGAAGCGATTTGTGAGCGCTCTGTCCGCAAGAAGATGTCCGCCTCTGATGTCCCCCTGATGGAGGCTTTGGGGGCGAGAATGGCGGAGGGGGGTGAGGGATGGCTGCACTCATTCTTGAGCAGCCTCGGTTCCCCTCAGACTTCCTCCTCCCCTGGCTCGGCGTGTCCCCCTGGGGAGGTAATGTCTCCGGATCCCGGTACTGTGGTGGGGGGCAGGCGGTCTGCTCGGCACATCCGCCCCCCGCTAGGTTCGGGCGCAGCCCCCCCCTCCAGTTCCCCTTACCTTGTCTGCTGCCGCCGGCGCTAGCGCTTCTCAGGCTCGCCGGCAGGTCCCCTGTGCTGACGAGTCTGCGGTGGCTCCGCCCCTTCCTGTTCCCTCTCACCTCGTGTCCCGTCCTGCTGCCGCTTGTGTGATTGCGGCGTGGAGCGGCGGTTTAGTGATGGGAGCTCAGGCCAGCAGCTCCTCCTCCCATAGTCTCCCTCTCACTCCTCCAGCTTCTCAACCCTTGGCCCCTCCTGTCCCCCATGAGCAGCTGCAGGTGGATGGGGCTCTGCCATCTGCGGCAGTTGTGGAGGTGGTCCCTCCCCCTGCTCACACTGATGATGGGGTGCCGGTGGACCCTCCTTCTGCCCCTGCTGTCAATTCTTTCTCCCTGCCACCCCCCCTCCCCTTCCCCAGGGGTCACGCCGGCGCAGGGTTTGGTCCAGCTCGTCGTCCTCCTCTCCGGAGAGCAGGAGACGTGGTCGCCGCGGTTCCCGCAGACGTCACTCCCGCCGCAGGTCTGGTGGCTCGGCGTGGAGCAGGCGCTCCAGATCCTCCAGATGGCGCTCGCCGTCCTCCTCTGAGGGGTCGCTGGCTGCGTCGGGGGAGTCTGGTCGTGTAGCACGTTCGCGTCGCAGTGGACGGTCGCGGCGTCACTCATCCAGGGTCCGTTGCCTGGCTCCTGCGGCGACTGTTCAGCCTGAGGTTCCGATGCCTGTTCCTCCGGTGGTTCCTGTTTCTGCGTCCGGTGAGTACCATTCTGTGGGTGTGTTGGGGGCGGGAGCGGGGGATGCGAACGCAGCCGATTTCTCAAAGAGGGCGGGGGATGCGAACACGGCCGAGTTGTTGCAGATGTTGTTGGATCGTTTACAACCGCCTGCCCAGGTTCAGGATCCCCCTCCTCCCAGTGTTAAGCAGGCGCCTGTTCTGGCGGGGGTGCACAAGGATTCGTGCTATTGTGGGGTTAGCCTCCTTGGGGCCCACCTGGATGAGGCTGTTAGGGAAAAGGTGTGGGCTAACCAGTATGTGGATGTTTGGTCCCTCATATCGGTTGACCAACACACGGTTGACAAGGAACGGCGTTTCTCAGATAGACCTGAGCGTAGACCCCGGGTGGCCAAGACCATGAACAATTGGTTGCAGGCCTTTTCTGTTTTGGGTTGTGTTATGGGACAGCGTCATCCTGAGCGTTGTTCTGAGCTGTTCGTCTATCAGGATATTATTTATAGTGCCTATAAATCGCACGGGGGCAGCGCATGGTGGCGGTACGATGAGGAGTTTCGGCGTCGGTTGGCGTTACATCCGGAGATGGGGTGGGGGGTGAAGGCGACGGATGTGTGGTTGCGGTTAATGGTCGCGCAGAGGCCCTCTCCCTTTCCAGCGGCGGCCGCTGGTTCAGGGGGATCACCTTCCCATGGACCGGTGGCCGCCCGCCGCCCCGGGTCTTGTTGGTTGTTCAACGAGGGGAACTGCAGGTTTGCCGGATTGTGCAGATTCAAGCATGAGTGCTCCGCCTGCGGCGGCCCTCACCCGGCTGGTAAATGCTCCCGCCCCGCGATTAGGCCTTCCAGGCAGTTTGACCAAGGGGGAGTTAAGGACCCCGGTGAGCGTGGCAGAGATGGGCCCCTGGTTAGACAGGTATCCCAATAAACGGGCTGCTGCTCAGCTCCGTTTTGGCTTTTCCTATGGGTTTTTTATCCCTTTTGTGCTTAACCGCTTACCGTTTTTTTCTGATAACTTGAAATCTGCCCGGGAGTTACCGGAGGTTCTTCGGGAGAAGGTCTCTAAGGAAGTTTCGTTGGGTAGGATTAGGGGTCTGTTTGAGGTGCTGCCGTTCCCTAATTTGCGGGTTTCTTCGCTTGGCGTGGTCCCTAAGAAAGAACCGGGTAAGTTCAGGTTGATTCATCATTTGTCCCACCCGAAGGGTTCGTCAGTTAATGATGCCATTAGTCCAGAGGATGCTTCGGTGTTTTACGTCTCCTTTGACCGTGCGGTCGCTTTGGTTAGGGAGGCGGGCAAGGGGGCCCTCTTGGCCAAATCGGATATTGAGTCAGCTTTCCGCCTGCTTCCTGTTCACCCGGATTGTTTTCATTTGCTGGGTTGCTGTGTGGACGGTAGGTTTTACTATGATACCTGTCTTCCTATGGGTTGCTCCATTTCGTGTCACTATTTTGAGTTGTTTGGTTCTTTTCTGGAATGGGTCGTTCGTTATGAGTCGGGCTCTACGTCAGTTTTGCATTATTTGGACGACTTTCTTTTTGTTTCTCCAGGGTCCGGGGATGGTTGCTTGTTCTTGCTGAATCTGTTTTTGGAGAGGATGGCTCGGTTTGGGGTCCCGATTTCTATGGAGAAAACGGAGGGCCCAGTTACGTGTTTGTCTTTTTTGGGTATTGAAATTGACACAGTCAATATGGTTTTCCGGTTGCGACGGGAGAAGCTTCAGAAGCTTGTGGGTTTGATTGATGGGTTCCTGGCGGTCAGGAAGGTTACCCTCCTGCAGATGCAGTCTCTCTTGGGTCTCTTGTGCTTTGCATGTAGGGTGATGCCCATGGGTCGGGTTTTTGCCCGGCGTTTGTCTCTAGCTACCAGGGGTGTGCATTCTCCCCGTCATCGCATTCGGATCACTGCGTCTCTGAAGGAGGATTTGCGGGTCTGGAAGGCTTTTCTGCACTCTTTCAATGGTCATACCTGCTACATGTCTGAGGTGACCCCTAATTCCGAGCTGTCTCTGTTTTCGGATGCTTCCGGGTCGTGTGGTTTTGGTACGATTTTGGGGTTTGAGTGGTGTGCCGGTGAGTGGCCTTCCACTTGGCGATCCGCTGGTTTGTGCAAGAACCTCACGTTGTTGGAATTGTTTCCGATTATTGTGTCGGTGGAGTTATGGGGGGACCGGTTGGCCAATAAGCATGTTTCGTTTTGGACTGACAATTTGAGTGTGGTTTATGCTGTCAACAGCTTGTCTTCCTCTTCCCTCCCGGTTCTAGCTTTGCTTCGTCATCTCGTCCTTCGGTGCCTCAAATGTAATATCTATTTTAGGGCTCGTCACGTTCCAGGAGTTGATAATAAGATTGCTGATGCTCTCTCCCGTTTTCGTTGGCAGGATTTCAGGTCCTTTCTTCCGGGAGTGTATTTGGAGGGCAGGACGTGCCCGTCGTACCTGTGGGACCTGGTGGACAGGAGCTGATGTCGCTGGTCCGATCATCGATTTCCCCGGCTACTTGGCAGGCGCATGGTAAGGCGTGGGATGAGTGGTTGGGAATGGTGAATGGCAGAGACGTGGTCTCCCGGGTTGACCTGCGCTTGGAAGTCACGACGGAATGGCTATTGCGCTTGCGAGCTGAGCGCGTTTCTGCGGCGGTCGCGCAGCGGCGTTTGGCGGGTATTGCCTTTCATTTTAAATTGCGCAGCTGGGTAGATGTCACCAAGCAGTTTATTATCCGTCAGGCTCTGAGGGGTTGGAGGAGGGAGTTTGTCTCTCGGGAGAGCCAGAGGCCGATCTCGTTTGCTTTGCTAGGTAGGCTTATTGCCGGGCTTCCTGATGTTTGCGCTTCGCCTTTTGAGACAACGTTGTTCTCGTGTAGTTTTAGCGTAGCCTTCTTTGCGGCACTGCGGTTGGGCGAGTTAGTTGCCCCCTCTTGTAGAAAACCGGGAGGCCTTTCTTGTCAGGACGTGGTGCTAGGCAGTGATTCGTTGAGGATTAGGGTCCGGCGGTCTAAAACAGACCAGTTTGGCAGGGGTGCCTGGATTCCTCTGTATCCAGTGGCGGGTATTTCTTGCCCTGTCAGGTTGGTGGGTAGCTATAGTGCAGTGCGCCCGGAGAGCGGTAATTTCTTTGCGCATGCGGATGGTTCTCCCTTGACCAGATTCCAGTTCACCAGGGTTTTGCGGTCTTGTTTGGAGTTGGTTGGGGTGAATCTCGGGGAATTCGGTACTCATTCGTTCCGGATTGGGGCGGCCACGGAGGCGGCCAGGGCAGGTTTACCCGAATCGGAGGTTATGAGAATTGGCAGGTGGAAGTCCGCTTGCTTTGCTAGGTATATTAGACCGGACCTTCTGTTATGTTGACAGATAACACGAAAAAAAATAAAAATAAAAATACTAAATTTTCTTTTTTACAGGAATTCAGCTACTTATTTGTTTCTGCGTGCTGTGCTTGTGCGTTTTTTGTTGACATGTCTATTTGGTTTGCAGGAATCTCTTGGTTTTGAGTGGTGTTTGCTTGGTGCTAATTCTATTTTCTTGCAGGTCCTGGGCGTCCGGCCGTGTGGATTCTAGGCCATTCATATGTGTTCTGGGCGGCCCAGAGAGCCGATTGCCGGCCCGGTGGGAGATCCCTCGGCTTCCGTGAGGTGGATGTGTCCTGGAGAGGAATCCGTGGGTTGCGATGGACTCAGCTCCTGTCCCAAGTGGTCGACATTGGTTTGCAGGCCAGTGGCCCGGTGATTCTGGTTTTACATGCAGGGGGGAACGATATAGGTTCTGTGCCCCTGGTGGAATTATTGGCCCTCATTAGGTCCGATTTGGAGCGTTTCCCTTCATTTTTCGTGAGGTGGTCCTGGTATGGTCCGAGGTTGTCCCTCGGGTGGTATGGCAGGGTGGGGAGGCGGTTGAGAGGTGTAGGAGGACGATTAATGCCCGTATCTCCCGTTTTGTTTGGTCCCGGGGTGGTGTGGTGGTCAGACACCGGCAGCTGGAAGGCGATAATCGCTCATTGATGAGGCCTGACGGGGTGCATCTGACGGATATCGGCTTGGATATTTTCCTTTCAGGTCTTCAGGATGGGGTGGAGCAGGCCATGTTTTTGTTGGGTGGTGGTCGGAGCCCCGTTTGAGGGCGGTTCTCCTCCGTGGCAGCAAGTTATTACAGCTTAAAGGTGTTGGAGAAAAATGGGCGAATCCGCCCGCTGGGAGACCAGCGGCTGGCGGAGAGCACGGTTCAAAGTTATGGTTTTGCCGTTTGAATAAAGCTGTGTCCGATTACCACCCAACAAAATAAAGGGTTGAAAGTTGAACGGTGTCAGTGTCGTTATTGAAGGGGTTTAGATAGGGTTGGTATGCGGGGCTAGAGGTAGGGTTGGAGTACCCCTTCCCCATTCCTGATGGTGCCAACAGTCTGGTGGCCACCCGACAGCTTAGGGAGGGTGGGCAGGGACTGGTGGTCCCCCCCCCCTTTTCTTATCCCCCTTAGTCTGGTTCTCCCACTGGCACCCGTTTTGTGTGGGCAGTTAGGGGTTAATTTGCTGATCCGGGAGAGGAGGCGGGCGTCTAGGAGGGCTTATATGCCACTGTCCCGCCTCTCCTCTTCCTCTTTGTGCGGAAGCGATTTGCCTCCCTCCCTCCCTTGTGAGTTGGTAGTGTGGGGCCTCTTTCGAGTGGGGTTTTATACGTGGTTAGTGGAAGTGGTTTTATGGGCGTTGTGCCTCGTTGGAATTTTCTTAAGTCACAGCTGGCGGCAAGTTATTACAGCTTAAAGGTGTTGGAGAAAAATGGGCGAATCCGCCCGCTGGGAGACCAGCGGCTGGCGGAGAGCACGGTTCAAAGTTATGGTTTGCCGTTTGAATAAAGCTGTGTCCGATTACCACCCAACAAAATAAAGGGTTGAAAGTTGAACGGTGTCAGTGTCGTTATTAAAGGGGTTTAGATGGGGTTGGTATGCGGGGACCAGAGGTAGGGTTGGAGTACCCCTTCCCCATTCCTGATGGTGCCAACAGTCAGGGCCAGCGAGCGCTCTCGTCCTCTGGCTAGCCCTGTCTGCCTTCTAAATCTCGCGCCTGCACCGCACTGATCTTCAGTCGGCGCAGGCGCAGTGAGAGGAGGACGCTCGCTCGGCCGCTCCATCCTCAATGCGCCTGTGCCAAGTGTAGATGTGACGTCATCGGCGCAGGCGCATTGAGGATGGAGCGGCCGAGCGAGCATCCTCCTCTCAGTGCGCCTGCGCCGACTGAAGACCAGTGTGGCCCAGGAGCGAGATTTAGAAGGCAGACAGGGCTAGCCAGAGGACGAGAGCGCTCGCTGGCCCTGTCAATCAACAGGAGGAGGGGGCGTTTATTTGAAAGGCCTGGTCCTTAAGGTAAAATAAGGCTGTGTCCTTAAGGAGTTAAGTTTCCTATATGTCTTATCATCATTGAGTTGTCTCTCACATTCCCTTGTATAATATTCAGTATCAAAGATCACTATGGTCCCCCCTTTGTGCGCAGGCCGAATTGTAATTTATTTGGGGGATTGTAACTGTTGAATAGCTTCCATCTCCCTCCTGGTGAGGTTATTTTTTACCTTATTATTTTTAAGTCGTCTTAAATCGCTTTCCACATTCATTTTAAATGTTGCCATTTCATAGCTAATTTCCTGATTTGGATACTTTTTGGATCTCAACTTCAATTCAGTATGTTGGTATCGATCAGCATTAGGATTACCACAAGATTCCCTAGTCACTGGATTTTTCATGTAATATTTCTTTAAACATAATTTCCTAATAAACTTCTCAATTCCTATATAAGTTGAAAATGTATCAATGGTGGTAGTAGGGGCAAACTTAAGGCCTTTATTTAAAAGTGCAGTTTGTGCATCAGTGAGTTGCATCTTACTTAAATTCACTATACTCGAGCTGGTCTGTGTTGACTGTAATAGTTTTTTCTTATTCGAGTGTCTCCCTTGGTTGGTGTATTGTTGTGTCGTGGTTTGTTACCTTATCCTGTGATCGTTGTTGTAATGTTGGTGCTTGTGATTGTATTTCTGTGCACACTCCTTTGTCTGGTCCTCTGTCTCGTTCAATTGACGTCTCAAATTGTATTTGTGTTTCTGTTTGTGATCTCTCAAGTTTCTTTGTGGTGGGGTTGGTGAACGTGTTCGTCTTGATCGTGTCCTATGGTGAGGGGGAGTATAATCTAAAAAACAAGGTGATGCTAGTGACTCATATCTATTTTTGATTGGTACACTATAATGTTTATGGATCAATTGTGTCTTGTACTTCCTCTATTACCTGTGTGTTCCCCTCTCGTACATTAGTCTGGTTGGTATCCTTCTGACCATACTTCCTTATCTTCCTGGATTTCCTATCTATGATGTCCCTTTCTAGACCATCCAATTTTTTTTTACATATCTTCTAATGCCACTTTTGAACTTGTTCCGTGGAAGTTGTTCTATTTCTTTCCTTAATGTCGCTATCTGTTCAGTAGTCTCACTCACAATCTGTATCCTTCTATTAATAATGATTTGTATTAGGTTACAAGACTGTGTTTTAAAAATAAGAGTCCCATTCCTTCTTGAAATCATTGTCCACCGAATCTGATGTCAGGGTTTTGGTCAATGCAAGTTCTTTCGGAATGAGTCCCCCCTGCAAAAATTGTTTAAGTGATCTAACTTCCCATTTATTCCGTAATTGTTTTTGTAATAAGCGTTCCTGAAATTCCTGAAAGTGTCATCCATAGATCTATTGGGTTCAACAAGGTTATTTTCCAATGTATCAAACTTATATGTGTCTATCCATTTGCACTTATTGTCCATGCATTCCCAGATGTCCATCACAAAGGGATATAAGGAGCTCAGCCCATCTATGTACAGTTTTGCATCTATGTACTGTTTTGGACGCAGTTTTCTCTATTTTTTGTGCCAATATTGACTGGTATTTGGAACTGTTCAGAATTCCCTCTATCATAACTAAGGCCCCAGTTCCAGCTGAAGAAAAACAGCCCCTTGGCATGATGCTGCCACCACCAGCTTCACTGTGGGGATGGTGTTCTTTTGGTGATGTGCAGTGTTGTTTTTGCGCCAAACATATCTTTTGGAATTATGGCCAAAAAGTTCAACCTTGGTTTCATCAGACCATAACACCTTTTCCCACATGCTTTTGGGAGACTTCAGATGTGTTTTTGCAAAATGTAGCCTGGCTTGGATGTTTTTCTTCGTAAGAAAAGGCTTTCGTCTTGCCACTCTACCCCATAGCCCAGACATATGAAGAATACAGGAGATTGTGGTCACATGTACCACACAGCCAGTACTTGCCAGATATTCCTGCAGCTCCTTTAATGTGGCTGTAGACCTCTGGGTAGCCTCCCAGACCAGTTTTCTTCTCGTCTTTTCATCAATTTTGGAGTGACGTCCAGTTCTTGGTAATGTCACTGTTGTGCCATATTTTCTCCACTTGATGATGACTGTCTTCACTGTGTTCCATGGTATATCTAATGCCTTGGAGATTCTTTTGTACCCTTCTCCTGACTGATACCTTTTAACAATGAGATCCCTGTGATGCTTTGGAAGCTCTCTGTGGACCATGGCTTGTGCTGTGGGATGCGACTAAGAACATTTCAGGAAAGACCAACTAGAGCAGCTGAACTTTGGGGTTAATCAGAGGCACTTTAAATGATGGCAGGTGTCTGCTGACTCCTATTTAACAGGATTTTGAATGTGATTGCTTAATTCTGAACACAGCTACATCCCCAGTTATATATTATTATTTTTTTGTTTGTTTTCTTCCCTCCACCTAAAAGATTTCTGTTTGTTTTTCAATTGAGTCTTACAGTTTATAGGTCACATTAAAGGTGGAAGAAGTTCTGAAATGATTTATCTTTGTCTCATTTATTTACAGCACAGAAACCTGACATTTTAACAGGGGTGTGTAGACTTTTTATATCCACTGTATATGCACCTCTGGTGTGAATGTGTGTCTACTGTCTATCCGGTTGGACATATGATTTATATGAATATGAGGTTTTATGTGCCATATATACTATTATATACTATTTGAACCTCAATATGGTTTAATATATACTATGCTTTTGATATTAGTCCAGATGTTATATGAGAATGAAGAGTTGGAAGGTGTTAAAGTAATGGAATTCTGAGCATAATCTAAGGCTGTTTTAAAGTCCTGAATACGTATATTGCGGATACCTCCCTGTCCCAGCAATCGTTGCTACACCTCCCATATACCATATAAAAGGGAGGCTTCTAAACCCACTGTTTGGTTTGAGAACAGTGAGGTGCATGCAAGCCAGGACCATTGGAAGCATTGGGAACTTATCTCTGGACTAGAGAAAATAGTTGATTTATGCAAGAAGTTGCCACATTCCCAGCCCGGAACTCAGGACTGGTTGCGATCCTCCCTGCGTGTGACTAACCGCTCCGCCTCCGTCACGTGGGATGCCACGTGGAGGTGTGTTGATCACATGGGACGCCGCGTAGGTCCTTACAGTTTAGAGGAGCAGCATACAACGTGGACAACTACAATGGCGTGGAGTGGTAAAGTACGGAACCTCCAGTCATGACACAGTTTGATTTTATGTACCCAGAACATTGATTTATGTACTCAGCACCGCATGATTGCGTACTACAATAGTACGAGTATGAGAGTGTCACAGTCTGACATGTGGAGTGGCAAAGCATTGAACCATTGACTTTTATGTATCCAGCACGTTTATGTAGTCAGCATACCTACAGTATGTACCCAGCATCTCTTTGTATTCAGCGCACTGATGTATTCAGCATACAAATCACGCAGTTTGCTGATTGTTACAGCCATCTAAAGTCTAAAGAGCACTGAGTGAATAATAGCCAGGCAAGGCTTCTGGTGACATAGGATATACATGAATGATTCGGGACATATCGGATCATATTGGATCATTGCATCTGGACTTTTGAATTGGTGTCTCTTCAACAAAGAAGCTCAAAGTGCAGGAGTGGACGACCGTAATTACATATTGTAATAATTAATCACATATAGCTAGGACTAATTCTCCTAGTAAAGCGGGGCCGTCCATACTGCATGTCAGCTGCTGTTGCTTTAATTGTGTGTTGATTTATATTTTTATGTTTATTTTTATTTTTTTATGGCCTATGATATGGTATTTTGGTATGGCTATCCGCTGAATAAAGGTGTATTTTTTATCTATCACATTCCATGAATTTCTGGGTGTAGAGTGCCCCTCGTTTTTATTATATTTTGAGATTTGTACCTATGACACTGGCTGACCTGTTACATGTGCACTTGGCAGCTGAAGGCATCTGTGTTGGTCCCGTGTTCATATGTGCCCGTATTGCTGAGAAAAATGTTGTTTTAATATATGCAAATGAGCCTCTAGGAGCAACAGGGGCGTTACCGTTACACCTAGATGCTCTGCTCTTTCTGCAACTGCCGCGCCTTCTCCACTTTGATTGACAGGGCCAGGCATTGAAAACGTCATCACATCTGGCCCTGCCAATGAAAAAGGGTTCTCCAGGAATTAAAAAAAAAGTAAATAATTAATATTATTTTATTATAAATATATTCACAAATACCTTTTCATTACTTAGAATGGCTTGTTTTGTCTAGGGAGCAAACATTAGGACGGCTATCCATTTTATTTCTCCTATCAGTGCACACAAAACCTGTCCTAATCACACAGGAGGACAAGTTACTTCACCACGATGAGCCATAGTGCTGCCTCATCCTCCTCTCTGCTTGTCAGGAATCATGATCCTGAATACAGGGGAATCTCTGTGGGAATGGAGAAGATGAGGAGACCTGAGAGGAGGGTGAGGTGTGGATAATGAGCAGCAGCACTTGTATGCAGTCTCCATTACCACAGGAACACATTACCACAGCCTGTCCTGTCCGTCCTCTATGTACTTCATGTCTCCTCATGAACTACATTTCCCAGAGATTCAGCTAAAGTTCTTATCATCTGTATTCAGGATCAAAATCCCTGACGAGTAGAGAGGAGGATGAGGATGAGGCAGCTCTTTACCTCAGTGTTGTAAAGTAACTTGTCCTCATGTGTAATCAGGACAGGTTTTGTGTGAACTAATGGGACAGCGGCCATTTTGTTTCTCCTAATGATTGATTGCTCCGCAGACAAAATGAGCCATTATAAATAATAAAAGGTATTTGAGAATATATTTAAAATAAAGTAATATTTGAATTTTCCTAATTCTCGGAGAACCCCTTTAAAGTGCAGAGAGAGCGGCAGTTGCAGAGAAAGCAGAGCCTCTAGGTGTAATGGTAACACCCCCATTGCTCCTAGAGGCTCATTTGCATATATTAAAAGATCCTTTTTCTCAGCAGTGCAGGCACATATGAACAGGAGACCAACCCGGATGTCTTCAGCTGCCAAGTAGAGCAAATTATTGGACCAAATAAAGCCAAGTTGTATTTTTAACCTCTGAAGCCTCTGCATGTTGTCATTATTAACCCCCGTCCCATATATACCGATCCCGACAATATCTACACCATTGGTTGGAATGATCCGCCTGGAATCAGTGACTGGCTCTGTTACTTAGTCCATACAAGCAGTACAGCAGGATCTACTGACATGAATAAGAGATCTGCTACTAGCCTTGTTCCAGCTGGTTCTAGAGCCCAGAAAATAAGCTGTACAGAGGACCACTGCCTCAGACCTTAAAGGGCTTTTCCAGCATTAACCCCCTTTATAATTTGGCTCTGGAATATGGCATATATAAACCAAGAAACGCACTTATCTGCTCCCTTCTGCTCACTTCCAGTACTATGGCTCCATTCATGTGTGCATATACCGATCCCTCCTGATATAGACATGTGACCACTGCAGCCAATCACAGGCTGTCACATGCTTGTATAGAGATGTTCCAAGAAGCAAAGACCGGCGGTGAATACAGGAAGCATGGGAACCGGGATATTACTCACTCCATATGTAAGTATTACTTTGTGTATTTTTCAAGCATTCTAAGTGGTTTTTGAATAACTAAACATCTCCAGGGACACAATATTACACGAATGTTCCAGAGTGGGCATTTCTGGAATGTATTGTGGAAGATGCTGGGGAGAATGGGACTTGACTTATCAATGGAGAGTGAAATATTGGGAGGTATGGTGACTCCGTGGCTGGTATGTGTGATTTACAGGATGTTTTTGCTCCTGTTGCAGGCTGTGAATATATTATATATCTGCAGGGTGTATAAGCCTATCACAGCTGATTCCGTGTCACAGTAGCATGTAGAGCAGTGGTCTCCAAACAGAGCCATGTGTGACTTGCAAATCATGGTTCAACGATTAGCTGTAGAAGCCTTAAATTATGACCATAAGCAGTGGCTACATTACTTGCAGCCATATCCTAACCCCCAATAACATATTCTGTCCCCGTTTATTAAATGGGCTGTTCAGCTTTGGAGGCCTTTCTATCAGTAACCTCCTCTTCACCCCCACGTAACCTGGACCTGCAGAGGGAAGTGTACTTACCTGCTCCCCACTGGGTTTCGGCTCCTTTGGTTCCGTCAATGCCTTGTTGCAGTCTCCGTATGTCAACATCCAATTTGATTCAGGTCATGCGGGTCACGTGACATGTCACCTATGGGTCACGTGACATGACACATGGGGGTCACGTCGCTGATGTTCAGTAATGTGAAGATTCTTTCAGAACTTTTTTTTCTCGTTTTTTCACCCAGAACACATTTGATTTTGCATAAAATGGGAACATATTCATATCTTGGCTAAAATCTGCGTTATTTGGACCCCATAGATTGAAATGGGAATCCTAGAGCATCACAGTGAAAACCCACAGACTTCACTGGGAGTGTTTGTTCGGCATGAGGGACCAAAGCAGTGCAAGTCTATACGTTTTTTTCCATTGATCCATGGTCAGTAGAAAAACAAGGATGTGTGAATAAACACAAAAAAATTATGGATACTGTGACAAAACCCCTGTTTTAGGAATGTCCAGACTCTTGTATTTCGTCTGCTGTTCATGTAGTTAACCCTATTTCGCCCCTTAAATGTTCACAAACCACCTCATCTACCTGTGACGCAGTTAGCGAACACAATGGACATTAGCGAACACAATGCATATTGCCTATGATATATTTAGCAAACACAATTTGGTCATCGACCGCATGGAACTATGTCCGGGCATCCAATTATCTTCAGGATAGAGAGGAGAGATTTTACTGTTCATGTGGGAGTGTGTTATATCTTACTGTATATTGATTGGTCACTGTATTTTGTGTGCCTGTTCCCCACAAGGGCCCCATGGGAGTAACCCTTGCTGGAGGATGATCAGATCAGCGTGGGTCTGACTCCGGCACCCCTCGGCGATCAGCTGTTTGAGGAGAAGGCAGCACACATATGAGAGCTGTTTTCTCTGCTCTCTTTACCGTCTTGTTGCAT
Organism: Bufo gargarizans; assembly: GCF_014858855.1. Classification (NCBI taxonomy): domain Eukaryota; kingdom Metazoa; phylum Chordata; class Amphibia; order Anura; family Bufonidae; genus Bufo; species Bufo gargarizans. The sequence continues at coordinate 6,771,085 of NC_058083.1, forward strand.
AAATTTCAGTGGTGAGCAGGCAAACAGATTCGAGAAGGCAGTGGTGGTACGAAATAACAAAAAACGGACAACCCCTACTTGGAAAACATTACATACAGCACTACAGAAAATACAGGAGAATACAGCCCCACATATGTACCTCTTACATCCAGTGATGTCATCCTCATCTTTTCCTGTCAGACCAGACCGCCATGATGATTTATTATTTCAACCGCGTCTTGTCTCTGAAGAGGTTAACAAACCGACATCTTAGTTTCCAACTTTTGCATCATCCTCCTCATCTTCTGAACACCCCATCCTGCCTCCACCAATACTATCCTGCAGAAACAGTCGCCATGAAAATACTGGTACAGCACACATATTGCGCCAGTACAAAAAATACCCCCTTACCTTTCAGATCAGACCCCCATTTCAGACCTCAGATGAGACCCCCATTAGACCTCCAGACCCCCATATCAGACCCCTATTAAAACTCAGACCAGACCTCCATACCCCCATTAGACCTCCAGACCCCCATATTAGATCTCAGACTAAACCTCTAGACCCCCAATCAGACCCCCATTAGAACTCCAAATCCCCATATCAGACCTCAGAGCAGACCTCCAGACCCCCATTAGACCTAAGACCAGACTGCCAGACCCCCATTAGACTTTCAGAACCCCATATCAGACCTTAGACTAGACCTGTAGACCAAAGAATTCAATTGTTGAGTTTCCTTTTCTTCTCCTTTTGGTCCAGACCATCATGTGCAGATGTCTTTGGTCAGGAGTGTGCCACCTCCTCTGCTATATAAGAAGACACCAGGATTAATAGATGGCACACTATAGATGGAACTATTACAGATTTTACATTAGAGACTAGGAGACCAGGTTAAACCTCTGACTTCACTAATTGCTTCTGCAGTCAATCCCCACCCGCTATAACAAATAACCCCCCATCCACCTGCCCCTTTCAGGCTACTTTCACACTTGCGTTTAGAGCGGATCCGTCTGGGGTCTGCACAGACGGATCCGCTCATATAATGCAGACGATGGTATCCGTTCAGAACGGATCCATCTGCATTATATTTTAGAAAAAAATCTAAGTGTGAAAGTAGCTCAGACGGATCCGTCCAGACTTTGCATTGAAAGTCAATGGGGGACGGATCCGTTTAGAAATTGAGCCATATTGTGTCAACTTCAAACAGATCCGTCCCCATTGACTTACATTGTAAGTCTGGACGGATCAGTTTGCATCCGCACGGCCAGGCGGACACCCGAACGCTGCAAGCAGCGTTCAGGTGTCCGTCTGCTGAGCGGAGTGGAGGCCAAACGGTGCCAGACTGATGCATTCTGAGCGGATCCGCATCCACTTAGAATGCATTAGGGCAATACGGATGCGTTCGGGGCCGCTTGTGAGAGCCTTCAAACGGAACTCACAAGCGGAGCCCAGAACGCTAGTGTGAAAGTAGCCTCACACTGCCATCCTGGAGCGTTTTCTAATACGGTGCCCACTTCGGCACCAAAAATACTGTACTGCCAAGATAAAAGTACAAGAAGAAGCAGCTACAGAACTAGAAAATGATGGGGCCTAATGCAGACTTTAGACATCAAACCTCAGACCAGATCCCACCCCAAGTTAGCCCCGAATTAATGTGGCTATCTAAAAGGAGCCATCCAAAATGAAAGGTGGAATCTGATTGGTTGCTATGGGCAACTAAGCCAGTTCTACTTTACATTAGTTTGATATATAACCCCTTATATTCTTATGACTTTATTAAAGGTTTACCAAAAGCGGCATTCCCCTTTAAACATCACTGCTCTATAAACAGTTCTTTATTCAGACTAGATCTCTGATGACATCAGCAGTAGCAAGAAGCCCCGCCCTCTTTGAATACTGAAGCTGTGTGACATCACAATGCTGTGTCCAGGCTTCTATGTGTTGGGGAACACTGGATTCTTTTGAGGGTTAGTTGTTGGAGATGATGGATTCGAGAAGAATTGCTCTTGTATTTCTATTATTTTTTACATTTTATGTTCAAGGAAAGCCCACAAAAACACCTGCAGGTAATGGATATTATCACTGGGGGTTTATCTTACTGAATGGGGGCTAAATATTGTATTTATCCTTACATGATTACGGGTCATAGAGGCAAACCTGGCTGGTATCTCTGTGGCTTGGAGCTCAGGTTATAGGGCAGTGGGCTCTGTGCGGCATTGTAGCTGAGCCCCATTCACTTGGATGGCGCTGAACTGCAATACCGTACACAACCCCTGGACAAGAGGGAGGATATTTCAGAAAGAAAGCTGCAAGGTTTCTAATCTCATACAATGGCCATAAATGATGACATTTTGTCTGTAGCCACCACTAGTGGGCACTTACTAAATACTGATTTATTGTTATCTTCTGTCTCCCCGTTTTGGGGTTCAGCTGCCACTATCATTGATTTCATGTCTTTATTTTCCTTGGACAGTGACTTTCCCAGGATCAGGGAGGACAACCCCCGGTCCGGACAGCGCCGGTGCAAATAACAGTGAGTAGACAATTTCTTCCTCTCCTAATTCTACTCTCATCATCCTCTACCAAGCCCTGACTGTAGTGGAGAACAGCCACTAAGCTGCTCCTTTGGGGTATCAGTCCTATAAAGTGATGCTGGAACATATAATGATGTGCCCCTTATCCAGACGTTACCAGCCCACAGTCCAGCAATTACCCCTCCATGCCCAGCCAAGCTGCCAGTGCCTACTTCCTGACGTCCTCATAAAGGTCACTGCTGGCATCAGGAGGATCTGGAGATGTTGGATAATGTCTTGTAGAAAATGTTCTCTATGATAACAATTGATAACGAGCATCTTGTGTCTTTATTACCAGTCATGTACCGCGTTGTCCTGCCGCTAGTAGTACTACTATTGGTCGCCGCCGTGATTATCATCTTTTGCTGGTGAGTTTCCAATTTTCTTCTACTCTACACATCACATTATTTTCTATACACTGTACTGTCTGACCTACAGGGGGGCGCAGTAACTACTGCAGCCAGGTTATAATACAGGGGCCGGATGGGGCAGGGATATAATCAGGTAACTGCTTGTCCCCTCTTTCCCGGTGCTGTATTATGATATAATATAGACTATGGCACTATATCCTTCCTGCCTGTTATATACTGCAGCTTTATATTTTACCCCCTGTAGTGGGGGAGGGGGTATGGGTATATTCTGATGGGGAACTGAAGATTGTCATCTGTACCGAGTCATGTCAGGACATTTCTCTGTCTCAAAGTTACAAGTACAAGGCCTGTACTTGTCCCCCCTTTCCCGGTGCTGTATTATGATATAATATAGACTATGGCACTATATCCTTCCTTCCTTCCTGTTATATACTGCAGCTTTATATCTCACCTCCTGTAGTGGGGGAGGGGGTTCATGGGTATATTCTGATGGGGAACTGAAGATTGTCATCTGTACCGACTCATGTCAGGACATTTCTCTGTCTCACAGTTACAAGTACAAGGCCTGGCGCCGGCGTGAACAAAAACAGGCAACTGATCTAGAGATGGTTCGAGTGGAGAAGCCAGGTAATAATTTCTATATAATAACATATATAAGCGGGGTACAGGCAGAGCTTAGGGTTACCTCTCATATCTGCTCATCACACTTTGGGGTCCTTCTATTACTCAGAATTCAGCAGAATTCAGAGATGAGACATCTCATGTCTGCTGATTAGCTGCATCGCTATAATACTGCATTGCTCATAATATTAAAAGGATAGATTTTGTTATATCTACTACCTGCTGATGGTTTCCTTCTCATTTTGTAGTCGTTCAAAAACCTGTAGTGCAAATTAAGAAGAAAAAAAACATCAGACCTCCCATGAATAACATCAAGAAAGTAAAACCAATTATTGAACAAATAAAAGCTGCCAAAAAAGAGGAGGAGAAGATCATGAAGATAACATCTAAAACAGAGGAGGAGAAGATCATGAAGATAACATCTAAAACAGAGGAGGAGAAGATCATGACGGTAACATCCAAAACAGAGGAGGAGATCACGAAGAGAACATCCAGCCTGAAACGGTTCCGTAAATGGATAAAAAAAAGTACCCATAAGAAGAACATGGTGAAAGAAAAGGAGCGCACTAACCATCTCTGCAAATATATGACCACCTGCTGCAGTTGTCGGTCCATGGACTAAATAGAGTTAACTTATTACCATCATGCCCATTAGTCCTAAAGCCCTGAAACACATCTACAGTGGCCATATCTGTCTGTCCCTCTGTTTGTCTGTCTGTCTATCTGTATGTCTGTCTTTCCCCCTGTCTGTCTGTCTATCTATCGTAGAATACATAGGTAGATTGAAGACATCTGGAGGGGGTGTACATCTCATCTACATTTTTTTAAATGTAGGTGAGATGAAAAATCCAGGAAAGTTGGGTTTCCTCAGTAAATTTATTTTGCTGAGGACTTTAGTAACTTTGTTTTCCGGGCCTGCATTTTTTTGGAATGGCAGGTAGGTTGGCAGTGGGACCTGCCATTCCCTCCCCCTCCACCCACCCCTTCCCCACCAATTAGCCCAGGTGATGTTGTTACTTGGGCATAAAACTGTTGACAAGTCCAGTCAAGGTCTGAGTCTAGGAAGGCACAGTAGCCATAGTGGAACGTCTGTGCTCTGAATACTGTTATGTGTAAACTAATCTCTATGTCATATCACTGTTTTGTTGCTGGACCAAATAAAGCCAAGTTGTATTTTTAACCTCTGAAGCCTCTGAATGTTGTCATTGCTAACCCCCATCCCATATATACCGATCCCGACAATATCTATGCCATTGGTTGGAATAATCCACCTGGAAGCAGTGACTGGCTCTGTTACTTACAGCAGCATCTCCACCAACTTATTTATTCAGGTTTCCAGTTTCAAGTGCGGTACAAAAATGCAGTGCAGAAATGCAACGTTTCGGCTAAGTATAGCCTTTGTCAAGCATACAACATCAATGAAAATGTCAGCATATATATAGTGAAACTCAACCCACTCCCACATAATCATTCATCCAATAACAACATAGGAATGCTGCAACAGCCAGGGCATGGCCAATCCCAAAATGATTCATAGCAAAAGGCACCTGTTAATGTAAAAACGCCTCTCTCACTAACCTGAGCGGGCCTCCCATGATCATAGCCACATATGTCACGGCGTGCCCATATCGCGGATGCGCATGTCCGGAAGCGTCAAAGATCAGCGACAAGCGTACATTGCAGTCGCACACTAGAAGTGTCTACCCTATGGGTGCGGCCATTGTAATCAGGAAGCGACGCCATCAACTAATGGGAGGCGGTCGCACAGAAGAAGTCATCATCGACGTGCAAGTCATGTGACCGGTGAATCCGATCACATGACCGCTGTCCATGTTCACATGGTCGCCCATCAGGCTGGGGAAAAGACTGCATAGTATTATGTTCTAGGACCGAAGCATCCACACATAGGGGACAGCGAGGCACAAAGGGCAGGGGAGGGGAAATAAAGCGCTATAGGGGATGAGACTATACAACTCCCACAGTACCCATTCAAAGTGACACAAACAGAAAATGTCAATTGTCCATAACATAAGCGTATAGCATCCTATGTAGGTATAAACCTAGGGGAATATATGCATAAAAACATATAGATTAAAATTATGATGTACATAAGTACCGGATGAGTACCTAGCTAATCCCAGCCACATTAAACTCCAAATTGAGTCCATGTGGTTGTAGGGAACGCAAGGTGTATATCCATTTAAGTTCCTTTCTCCTAAGAACTGCCTCCCTGTCACCACCCCTACGTAAAACACCCACGCTGTCTATCACCCTAAAACGTAATTGGTTGATAGAGTGTCCTGCCTCCACAAAATGTTTGGCTACCGGTTTATCCAAATTGGCTTTACGTATCGCGCTTTTGTGCTTATTGATCCGCTCGCGAATCTCCATTGTAGTCTCACCTACATAGATGAGACTACAAGGGCACTGTATTATGTATACAACATCACGGGATCTACAGGTGTAATAGCCTTTTATCTTGTATTTCTTGACACTGTAGGGGTGAAAGAAATGATCAGCTTTAAGGATGTTACTACAGTTGCAACAAGACAAGCATGGGAATGTACCATTTCTACGTGGAGCCAAAAGCTTCTGTGTGCCAACACCAGAGCTTCCAACGTCAGCCTTTACCAATCTATCACGCAGTTTGGGGTTCCTTTTGTATGCCATCAAGGGGGGGGGGGGCATGAATTCCTCAATATCAGGTAAACCTCTCTGCAATATATGCCATTCTTTTCTGAGGATGTGGGCAATATCCCCACTGTCCCGCCCATATACGGACACAAAAGGAACCCTGCTCATGGTCTTAGTTCTTGAGGATTTGCAAAGGGCAGAGTCCCTATCAACCAATGTGATCCTGTTTCTGGTTCTATCTAGGAGCTTCCTAGGGTAACCTCGTTGTATGAACTTGTCACACATGGTATCAACCCTTTGTGTGAATTCAGCCTCATCAGATACAATACGCCTGACCCTGAGTAATTGACTTCAGGGCAGGGAGTCCAGCATCCTACGTGGATGGTAGCTGTCGTGTGTGAGAAGGGTGTTCCTATCTGTTGACTTCTGATAAAGATCAGTTTTAATTTCACCCCCCACAACATAGACTCGGACATCTAAAAAGCTAAGCTCACTAGCTGAGGCTGTGATCGTGAACTGTAACCCCGTAACACTCGAGTTCAGGTGTAGATCAAAATCCTCTAGCTCACTAGTAGTACCAGTCCACATCATAAAAATGTTGTCGATGTAGCGCCACCAACATATGACTCTCCCAAAGAATTGGGATTGGTATACCAACCTGTCCTCCACCTCGGCCATAAAGATATTAGCGTAGGTGGGGGCCACGTTCGACCCCATGGCCACACCCCGCCTCTGCTGATAGAAGGTGTCACCGAAGAGGAAATAATTCCTCCTCAGGACAACCTCCAAAAGGCGGAGGACAAATCGGCACACCCCCGGGGAGAGTCCCATGTCGGCAAGGGCCACATCGACGACATTAAGACCATATGTGTGGTCAATGGATGTATACAGAGAAACAATGTCGAAACTGACCAACAAAAATTGAGTTGGAAGTTGCAACTCACATAACTTCGATAAGAAATGTCCAGTGTCCTTGACATAGGATGGGGCGGTGGTCGCACGGATCTGCAAAAGTCTGTCAAGAAATATTGAGATAGGATTAAAGATAGAATTCCTGCCCGATACAATCGGACGGCCAGGTGGGTGATCCAACCTTTTGTGTATTTTGGGGAGTATGTATAACATAGGAGTGACAGGATGGCTCACTTTAATATATTTACATAACCCATCATCAATGATGGCATCCTGTACCGCCTCCTCCAATATCACTCCTATGTCACGCATAATCTCCCATTTCGGATCACCAGGCAATTGTTCATATACCGCAAAGTCCCGTAACTGTCTATTAATCATTGCAGTGTCCATGACAACCACCGCCCCACCCTTGTCAGCGGGTCATCATCAACCAACGACAAAATGCATCACGTTCCGGTTTGGTAAGATTGTTTCTGCCCAAAGCGGAAGGTTTTAAAGTTTCAATTTGCTTATGCACAATCTGGATATAAGATTCAACCACATGGTTGGTGTGCTGGGGGAGAAAAATTACTGGGTACCCTAAGATCAAACTTCTTACAAGTTAATTCTGCTACATTTTTATTATTACTGGATACACCCAACCCCAAGTTATCAGGAGTGATATTGGAGGAGGCGGTACAGGATGCCATCATTGATTGTATCGGGCAGGAATTCTGTCTTTAATCCTATCTCGATATTTCTTGACAGACTTTTGCAGATCCGTGCGACCACCGCCCCATCCTATGTCAAGGACACTGGACATTTCTTATCGAAGTTATGTGAGTTGCAACTTCCAACTAAATTTTTGTTGGTCAGTTTCAACGTTGTTTCTCTGTATACATCCATTGACTACACATATGGTCTTAATGTCGTCGATGTGGCCCTTGCCGACATGGGACTCTCCCCGGGGGTGTGCCGATTTGTCCTCCGCCTTTTGGAGGTTGTCCTGAGGAGGAATTATTTTCTCTTCGGTGACACCTTCTATCAGCAGAGGCGGGGTGTGGCCATGGGGTCCAACGTGGCCCCCACCTACGCTAATATCTTTATGGCCGAGGTGGAGGACAGGTTGGTATACCAATCCCAATTCTTTGAGAGAGTCCTATGTTGGTGGCGCTACATCGACAACATTTTTATGATGTGGACTGGTACTACTAGTGAGCTAGAGGAGTTTCATCTACACCTGAACTCGAGTGTTACGGGGTTACAGTTCACGATTACAGCCTCAGCTAGTGAGCTTATCTTTTTAGATGTCCGAGTCTATGTTGTGGGGGGTGAAATTAAAACTGATCTTTATCAGAAGTCAACAGATAGGAACACCCTTCTCACACACGACAGCTACCATCCACGTAGGATGCTGGACTCCCTGCCCTGAAGTCAATTACTCAGGGTCAGGCGTATTGTATCCGATGAGGCTGAAGGTAAAGGCTGACGTTGGAAGCTCTGGTGTTGGCACACAGAAGCTTTTGGCTCCACGTAGAAATGGTACATTCGCATGCTTGTCTTGTTGCAACTGTAGTAACATCCTTAAAGCTGATCATTTCTTTCACCCCTACAGTGTCAAGAAATACAAGATAAAAGGCTATTACACCTGTAGATCCCACGATGTTGTATACATAATACAGTGCCCTTGTAGTCTCATCTATGTAGGTGAGACTACAATGGAGATTCGCGAGCGGATCAATAAGCACAAAAGCACGATACGTAAAGCCAATTTGGATAAACCGGTAGCCAAACATTTTGTGGAGGCAGGACACTCTATCAACCAATTACGTTTTAGGGTGATAGACAGCGTGGGTGTTTTACGTAGGGGTGGTGACAGGGAGGCAGTTCTTAGGAGAAAGGAACTTAAATGGATATACACCTTGCGTTCCCTACAACCACATGGACTCAATTTGGAGTTTAATGTGGCTGGGATTAGCTAGGTACTCATCCAGTACTTATGTACATCATGATTTTAATCTATATGTTTTTATGTATATATTCCCCTAGGTTTATCCCTACATAGGATGCTATACGCTTATGTTATGGCCAATTGACATTTTCTGTTTGTGTCACTTTGAATGGGTACTGTGGGAGTTGTATAGTCTCAACCCCTATAGCGCTTTATTTCCCCTCCCCTGCCCTTTGTGCCTCGCTGTCCCCTATGTGTGGATGCTTCGGTCCTAGAACATAATACTATGCGGTCACATGACTTGCACATCGATGATGACGTCTTCTGTGCGACCGCCTCCCATTGGTTGATGGCGTCGCTTCCTGATTACAATGGCCGCACCCATAGGGTAGACACTTCTAGTGTGCGACTGCAATGTATGCTTGTCTCTGATCTTTGACGCTTCCGGACATGCGCATCCGCGATATGGGCACGCCGTGACACATGTGGCTATGATCATGGGAGGTCCGCTCAGGTTAGTGAGAGAGGCGTTTTTACATTAACAGGTGCCTTTTGCTATCATTTTGGGATTGGCCATGCCCTGGCTGTTGCAGCATTCCTATGTTGTTATTGGATGAATGATTATGTGGGAGTGGGTTGATTTTCACTATATATATATGCTGACATTTTCATTGATGTTGTATGCTTGACAAAGGCTATACTTAGCCGAAACGTTGCATTTCTGTACTGCATTTTTGTACCGCACTTTGGAAACCTGAATAAAGAAGTTGGTGGATATGCTGCTGTAGCCTTCATCTGTTCACTACGCTCTTTTGGACCGCCTTGGGTCTGGGGTCTCTCGGCTCAGCTGCTGCATTCCACTGTTTCAGCTCTGGTAAACCTATTGTGAGTGCTGCTCTTAACCTCCGTTTTCTGCTGGCTCTGTTACTTAGTCCATACAAGCAGTACAGCAGGATCTACTCACATGAATAAGAGATCTGCCACTAGTATTGTTCCAGCTGGTTCTAGAGCCCAGAAAAGGAGCTGTACAGAGGACCACTGCCTCAGACCTTAAAGGGGGTTTCCAGCGTTAACCCCCTTTATAATTTGGCTCTGGAATATGGCATATATAAAACAAGAAACGCACTTATCTGTTCCCTTCTGCTCACTTCCAGTACTAAGGCTCCATTCATGTGTGCATATACAGATCCCTCCTGATATAGACATGTGACCACTGCAGCCAATCATAGGCTGTCACATGCTTGTATAAAGTATCATAGGTACAAATCTGCTCATAGATGCCCTTTAAGACAGACATTGCTGCAGTGAGAGGGATTATTAGAAGTACACCCTTCCTCACCTTGAGATGGTTTGGCCAACTGTATCTTAATTCTGTACCCCCTCAGTTGAGAATTACAGAACCTATACTAAAAACCTCAATTTCATGGATAAGGTGTCAAGGACGTTCCCGCGACTAGTGGAAGGAGATCGGTGAGACTGGCAACACATGGTTTGATCTGACATGTTTTTCATTTGGATCAAATGACATCTGTGTTGTTTCTGGTGCTTTCCACACCTTCTATCCCCAGGTGTGGCTATTAGGGTAATTTAACCTTCTGTATTTATACTTGCTTCTCCCACAATGCTTTGCAGTTTATAGCTTCTGTTTGGACCTTTGGATAGATTGTGGTTGGATCTCGGCTGAGTTCCTGGTGCTTCAATTGCACCTTTAAAGTTAAGTCATTCCTTTCCCTTTTGTATTTTGTTTGGGTTCTGTGTGTTGCATTTCCCTATTGTTTGTATTACGCCTGAAGGAGACTCCTGTTCGTCCTTCCTTTTAGAGGAACAGGTAGTCTCATCCCTGCCATTAGTACCAGGGTCCTATAGGGTTAGATTGGACTCTAGGTATTCCTGCATATGAACTCGCCTACCTTTGGGGTCTAATCATGCTGGTTTTCACTAGGAGGTGTCCATTTTCTTACCTAGTTCTCAGGCCAGATTCCCTGTTCACCCCTTCCCTCCTATGCTCGCTGTGGTGTTTTCCTCCCCCACTGAAGCGTGATATTATAAACCGCCAAAACCGTCATTTTTTGTTTGTTTATATTCAGCCATGGATCTTATTGCTTCACTGGTAGGTCAGCTACAACGGCTATCTTTGGAGGTAGCTGACCTCCGCACGACCGTCTTGCAGATACAGAGATTATAGGCTGTTGGTCCTGGTGGTAGTGGTGGAGACCAGGCCTATCTGGAGCCTAAAATTACCCTTCTGGACAGATTTTCTGGGGGACGAGATAATTTCATTTTGTTTAGGGAGGCGTGCAAACTGTATTTTAGGCTATGTCCACACTCATCTGGGGATGAGAAACAGCGAGTCAGTGTGGTTATTTCCTTGCTTAAGGGGGATGCGCAGTCATGGGCTTTTTCTCTGCCAACCGGATCGCAGTCTTTCCGGTCAGTAGATGAATTTTTCAAAGCTTTTGGTCCTATCTATGATAATCCGGATCGGACCTCTATAGCCAAAACCAAGCTGCGCGGCCTTCGTCAGGGTTCCACTGAGATTTATTGCTCTGAGTTTAGGAGGTGGGCTATGGATACTGAGTGGAACGATCCTGCCCTCTGTAGCTAATTTTGTCAAGGGTTATCAGAGAGGCTGAAGGACGCTTTGGCCTTTCATGAAACCCCAGTGTCTCTGGAGGCTGCTATGTCTCTTGCTATACGCATTGATAAACGCCTGAGAGTAAGATCTAGGGGCCCCCACTCTCAGGACGTACTATCACATGTTGTATTGTTCTCCTCTGACACTTTGGGTGAAGCTACTCCTGGGTTTATGTATGGGGACGAACCCATGCAATTAGGGGGAGCTACTCCTGGATCCGCTTTTTAGCATACTGGTAATAGGAAGGGAGTGCGTTTTTTCTGGGACAGAAGGGACATTTTATCAGAGTATGTCCATACAATGGCAGAAAAAAAGGGACATTTAATTCCCATCTGACTCTTGGAGGGGTGAGAGTAGAATCAAAAAATGTGCATTTGTCTTTGACTGGTAGTACCCGATTTCTCCTGACTGCTGAGGTGGCGCTAGAGACAAAAACTGTGGGGATTGAGGTGTTTATCGACAGCGGGGCTGGGGTGAACCATATTGATGCTCAGTTCGTCCTTATGCACGGACTGTCTCCGAGTGCATTAGAAAAAAAACATTTCCGTTTTTGCTATTGATTCTGCACCTCTAACTCAGAAGTGTTTATCTCAAGTGGTGCATGATATCAGATTAAGAGTGGGTGACTTTCATCAAGAATTTATCTCATGTTTTGTGTTGGAGGGTCTCCCTGCTCCGGTAGTTCTGGGTTTACCGTGGTTAAGCAAGCAAAATCCAATCATTGATTGGCAAGCTAGACAGATTCTGGATTGGGGTGATTATTGCTTTGACAATTGTCTGAATACATCTTTTTCTGTTTTAAATACTAAGACATTACCCTCTTTTATATCTGATTTCGCCAATGTATTTTCTGAGAGTGGATGCCAGGATTTGCCTCCGCATCGGGAATATGATTGTCCTATCAACCTTATTCCTGGGGCTAAGTTGCCAAAATCTAGAATGTATAACCTTTCTGGACCTGAAAGACTGGCCATGAGAGAGTATACTACTGAGAGTTTGGCTAAAGGACACATAAGACCTTCCAAATATCCAGTGGCAGCAGGATTCATTTTTGTTAAAAAAAGACGGAGGTCTTCGGCTATGTCTGGATTTCCGTGAACTCAATTGGATTACTGTCCGTGATCCTTACCCTCTTCCTTTGATTCCCTATTTGTTTAACCAGATTGTTGGTACCAAGGTGTTCTCCAAGTTATAACTAAGGGGGGCATATAATCTGGTCAGGATCAAGGAAGGGGATGAATGGAAGACGGCTCTCAATACTCCTGAGGGGCAGTTTGAGAACCTGGTCATGCCTTTTGGTTGACCTATGCTCCTGCGGTTTTCCAGCATTTTGTGAGTTACATTTTTCATCACCTTGTGGGGAGGTTTGTAGTCGTGTATTTGGGTGACATTCTAATTTATTCTCCAGAGGTGGAGATACATCAGGATTACGTTAGACAGGTGTTACAGATCCTAAGAGATAATAAATTGTACTCAAAATTAGAGAAGTGTGTTTTTGCTGTACACGAGGTGTAGTTTTTGGGCTACCTGCTGTCATCTTCAGGTTTTCGAATGGATCCAGAGAAAATCAGTGCTGTATTGGACTGGGATCGACCTGAAAATCTGGAGGCTTTTATGCGGTTTTTGGAGTTCACCAACTATTACCGAAAATGTATTCAGAACTATTCGACAATAGTAAAACCCTTAACTGATGTGACTAAGGTCTCTTGCACACGACCGTATGTATTTTGCGGTCCACAAAAAACGGATCCGCGAAAAATATGGATTACATCCATGTGCATTCCGTATTTTGCGGAACGGAACAGCTGGCCCCTAAAAGAACAGTACTATCCTTGTCGATAATGCGGACAATAATAGGACATGTTCTATTTTTTTGCGGAACGGAAATATGGACATACGGAAGCGGAATGCACACGTAGTAACTTCCGTTTTTGTTGGCAGACCCATTGAAGCGAATGGTTCCACATACGGTCCGCAAAAAAGAAGGAACGGACATGGAAACAAAATATGTTTGTGTGCAAGAAAGGGACAGATGTTTCAGTGTTGTCTGATTCGACGTTGCAAGCCTTTTCTACGATTAAGGAATGCTTCTCTTCCGCCCATATATTTGTGCAGCCAGATGTATCACAACCTTTCATTGTGGATTTGCGGACCTTTCTTTATCGCAGGGCCCGTCACCTGGTAAATGACGTCCATGTGCCTTTTTCTCTAAAAAAAAAAACTTCTCTTCCTCAGAGAGAAATTATGATGTGGTGAACAGAGAGTTACTGGCCATTAAGTTGGCTTTTGAGGAATAGCATCATTGGTTGGAAGAGGCGATTCATCCGATCATGGTGTTCACAGATCACAAAAACCTGGCTTACTTGGAGTCGGATAATTGACTGAACCCGAGACAAGCCAGATGGTCTTTGTTTTTCACCAGATTCAATTTCACTGTCACCCATCGTCCTGGGGTTAAGAACGTCAAGGCAGATGCCTGGTCACGTAGTTTTCCTGGAGGTGGTGATTTTGAAAATCAGAGTCCTATACTGTCGGAAGGGGTGGTGATATCCGCTCTTTACCCTGACCTAGAGGTGAAGGTGTTAAAGGACCAGGAAAATGCACCAGATTCTTGTCCCTCTGGGAAACAGTTTGTGCCATTGGAATTGTGTTACAAGGTGTTTGAGGAACATCACTGTACGGTTCTTACGGGACACCCTGGGAGCAGATCCACTGCTGACCTCATCTCTCGTAGATTCTGTTGGCCGGAGTTGCTTAAGTGTGTTAAGGACTATGTGTCAGCCTATAGTACCTGTGCACGCGCTAAGGTGACACATACTCGGCCTTTCGCATCTCTACTTCCGTTGCCCATCCCGTCCAGACCATGGACTCACTTATTCATGGATTTTATCACTGATCTACCTATTTCTTCAGGAAAGACAGTAATTCTGGTGGTAGTTGATCGCTTTAGTAAAATGATGCACTTTATAGCTTTGCCGGGCATACTTAATGCTAAAACACTTGCACAACATTGTGAAACTCCATGGCATTCCCTCTGATGTGGTCTTGGATCGTGGGACTCAGTTTGTTTCCAGATTCTGGAAAGCGTTCTGTACTCGACTGGGGGTACAACTGTCTTCAGCTTTTCATCCTCAGTCGAACGGACAGACGGAGAACACTAATCAGAGTCTGGAGACTTACTTGAGATGTTTTGTCTCTGAGAACCAGGAGGAGTGGTCCTTGTTTTTGTCTTTGGCAGAGTTTGCCATGTTCATACTGGTAGTCAGTCAGGATTTTGGTAAGGGTTTTCACTAGGAGGTGTCCATTTTCCTTCTCTAGTTCTCAGGCCTGATTCCCTCTTCCCCCCCTTCCCTCCTATGCTCGGTGTGGTATTTTCCTCCCACACCAAAGCATGACATAAGGTTCTGCAGAGAGACTTTAGAAGAACAGAGAGAAGGAGTACCACAACCCCTATTATTGCTGCCATCCATCCACAGAATTGCACTGTAACTTGATGTTGGAATTGTGACTTGATTCTGCAAAGAAAAAATGGGGGTTAGTCAGCACATTCCAATGTGCACCTGAGCCATGTGATGTGCTGACTAACCCCCATTTCTTTCTTTGCAGTCTGCATTGGAGGTGTGGCTGACTCCATTGGGCATGCACTCATACAGTAACTAACCTGTCTGTCCCAAGGGCGGATTTTAATTGGGGAAGTATAAAGCTGAAGCCTGATCTCCCTGCATTTATTGGAAGCCATGTGGCACCAGGAGAGGTAAACTACAGAGTGGGCTCAGCATGCATGTGGAACGTGCATCCCTCCAATTTAATAGAGGCCGGTATGGCTTCAGAGGAGGTGGTATTTAATGTAGGTCTCTGTCCTAAAGAGGTCGCTTTGTAGTTGACAGGCACAAATGATTTTGTACAAAATGTATTTGCCAAGGATCTCACATTTATAACGTAGCATTAGTACATTTTCTATAGTGAGCATGGCACAATTATATTTACTTGACGCCCCAACATCAGGGTGTGCCCTCTTGTGATTGCATGGTCCTAGGAGGATATTAGTGTAACGATTGCCATTGTGATCCATGTGCCAGAGCTATTACCACTCCCATCCTCCACTCACTCCTCCCGGGAAGCCATTGCACAGGGTTATAAAGGAACAGTAAGAAAATGGACCACAGACTTTCCCTTGAGCCTAATAAGATACGTATTTGTGGTTTCCTCCATGTAATATCACACAGTGCAGTCCATAAAAACATCTATTATGCAGCCCTTGAAGGAAAATTATCAGATTCCATGGTTAAATGCTGTGACTAATATATTTGCGAATGGGGCATAAGAAGATACATCAAACATAATTATTCACACGTATGCACCTCAAAGGACAGTGATCGCTTCACTTCACTGGTTACCGATGCACGTCTTTTGAAGTAGACTGGATTGTGGAAGTGTTATATCTACACCAACACCCTTCATCTGCTACGTGAATGCTTTGCTGGAGCTTAGAAGTGAATCACATTGCATTACATTATGTGGTTCCTGCTAAATCATTTCATATTCCTTTTATTCTTGAGTCTGTTCTGAACTTACAGATAAAAATTATCCCCATGGGAATCTTAACTTGTAGCTTAACACATCTACAACATGGTAGACATGGATAGATTAGATAGATAGATAGATAGATAGATATTACATAGTTAATACGGTTGAAAAAATACATAAGTCCATCAAGTTCAACCAAGGGATAGGTGGGGACGTGAATCCCAGAAGGAAGTGAGACTCAGATTTCTACATATTTTCATACGCCAAGATTTCTAGACATTTTTCTTCTCCAGACGGAGGCAGTGCCCCCTTGTCTTTTGAGGGCAATTTACATGGAACAGTTTTTCACCATATTTTTTTATATGGTCCATTTATATATTTGTATACGAGATAGATAGAGAGATAGACAGATATGAGATAGATAGATATTAGATATATACATAGCTAGAAAGATATTACATAGATAGATAAATAGATATATGTATAAGATACTAATAAGGAGCCTGGAAACCAAGTATACGCTCCGGCTCATTATGAGAACAGGGTTCTTTGCCCTACCTCTCAGAATGGCTTAGATAAGTAAAAGTGTTCCAAAGTTATTACCACATAAAGCAGTGGCCGGACTGAGGGGGGGCGGAGCCCCCTTTAGGGGAGGCCCCCATGACGGGGGTTTGGTTTCAGTGAGCTGGGGGGGGGGGGGAGTGGTCGGGCTAGAGGAGAGGGAGGGGGCTTTGGCAGGGAGAATAGGCTAGGATAGGTTGGGGGTATGAGGGGGTGGAGTTAAGGGGTTAAATAGGCAGGGAAGAGGAAGGCTAGGGGCCATTTTAGGTAGAGAGAGAAGCTCCCACCCACCCTCCCCCTTGTTTTGTTGGGCAGTTTTGGAATGAGGGGGATTGGGGTAGGGGTGCTGGAATTTCTTGTGGGGAGTGGGTTTTTGTCACGGCGGCTTGTGGCGGTGGGGGGGGGGGTCCTTGGAGTTGGGCACGGTGGAATCTGAGGACAATTGGGGGGGCCCCACGGTGGGGGCTGGACTCCCAGGTGGACCGAGCGGTTGTGGTGAATCGAGGGGGGGTCATTCGATGGTGCTTTTGAGCTGGGCGGTACAGCTGGAGGCAAGAATGGCTCACCCTGGTTTGACAGCTCGATGTTTTGGGGCTTCAAGGACCTCCCCCCATTTGGGTTATACTGTATTATGTTATGTTATGGTTGTAAATGTTATTTAATAAACGGCTGCTGTGGCCATTACATTTCCAATTGGTGGTCCGAGTTTTATTGGGATTAGGGCTCTGGGGTGGAAATGTTTAATGGTGGTTAGAGGTGAGTAAGAGGGTATGAAAGTAATGGTTGAGGCGAACAGGGATAACCAATACCCTCGTCAAGTGAAACATGTCAGATTTGCAAAATGTGGCTTGGTCCTGAAGGTAAAAACTGTCTTGGTCTTGAAGGGCTTAAAGATGGAACCTGTTTCATACAGCAGGCACCCACAGCTAATATCCACGATTGGCGGTAATGTCGACTGGGGATATTTAAGTCCTCAGATGTTGTGGTCAAATGTAACCACAGCATATGAGAGAGCCAAAACCCGGAAGTGCGCACTTCTGGGTCAGAGGCACTTTTTCCCGGCAGAGGTAGGGCAAAGAGCCCTGTTCTCAAAAGAAGCTGAAGCCTATACTAGGTTTCCAGGCTCATTATTAGTATCTTATACCTATATCTGTCTGTTTATCTATCTACAGTTTCTATATATAGATCTAAAAAAACAGAGACTCCACAGCTTCCCAGTCAGATGGACGATAATCCACACCACTTGACAGTGCTGCCTGTGCTTTTATATCCCAAACCAAGACCCGGCCTGGAGCGTGGGGAGAAGCCACCCACCCAGGACATTGGCTACTCCCAGTAAGAGCCGTCCCGGATTGGCTTTGCAGCCATACTAACAACAAACAGTGTCAATCAGCACTAGCTGCCACTGACACTTGAAACTACCAGCTCTTACCTCACCGAGGCCAGGAACCTTGTTTTCTCGTGACACATTGTACTTCATATTAGTGATAAATTCGAGTCAAAATGTTTTACCTTTATTTATAAAAAAAATCAAAAATTTACAGAAATGTTGAAAAAATTAGCAATTTTAAAAATTTGAATTTCTCTGGTTTTCTGACAGCTAGTGGTACCTCACAAAATAGTTATTACTTTACATTTACCATATGTCTACTTCATGTTTGCATCATTTGTAAATGTTTTTTTTTTTTTTTAGTACGTTAGAAAGCTTAGAAGTTTAGAAGTAAACTTCTAAAGTAAATTTTACAATTTCTCAAAATTTCACTTTTTTGGCGATTTTTCCATTTAGATCCATTTTTCCTGCAACCCAGCATAGGTTAACAGCAAATAAACCTCTTAAGTTTACAGGAACACCCCATATATGTGGTCATAAAGTGCTATATGTGTGCACAGCTGGGCTCAGAATGGGAGGAACACTGT
This sequence comes from Bufo gargarizans, assembly GCF_014858855.1. NCBI lineage: Eukaryota > Metazoa > Chordata > Amphibia > Anura > Bufonidae > Bufo > Bufo gargarizans. The sequence continues at coordinate 6,789,748 of NC_058083.1, forward strand.
GTGGCGTTTTTTGAAGGCAGATTTCACTGGAATAATTTTTAGGCACCATGTTGCATTTGAAGACACCCTGAGGCACCCCAACAGTGAAAAACCCCCGAAAGTGACCCTATTATGGAAAATACACCCCACAAGGAATTTTTCAAGGGGTGCACTGAGCACTTTGGCCCAATAGCCGTTTCAGAGAATTTAGAAAGACTTGGCAGTGAAAATGAAAAATTTAATATTTTACAAGAATATCTCGCTTTAGGCCCAAATTTTTCATTTTAACAAGGGGTATCAGGAGAAAATGCACCCCATAATCTGTTACCCATTTTCTCCTAAATACGTCAACACCACATATGTGGTTGTAAAGTGCTGTATGAGCACACAGCGGGGCTCAGAATGGGAGGAACACCGTGTGGCATTTGGAAGGCAGATTTTGCTGGAATAATTTTCAGGCACCACGTCGCATTTGAAGACACCCTGAGGTGTGAAAACCGCAAAAAAAAAAGCTCTAGGGGTTCCAGAACATAAAAGAAAATTGAAGAAATGCCCCATTTAATAAAATGACACCCTTCAATGTATTCATCTAGTGGTATAATGGGATTATTTTTATTTATTTTTTTGGGGGGGGGGGGGGGTTGGATTGCCAAATGGAAAAATGCTAAACTGAAAATGTCTTCCCATGGATTAATAAAAATCCCTTTAAGGCTACTTTCACACTAGCGTTCGATCGGATCCGTTCTGAACGGATCCGATCATAATAATGCAGACGGAGGCTCCGTTCAGAACGGATCCGTCTGCATTATATTGGCATATAAAAGCTAAGTGTGAAAATAGCCTCGGACGGATCCGTCCAGACTTTCAATGTAAAGTCAATGGGGGACGGATCCGCTTGAAGATTGAGCCATATTGTGGCATCTTCAAACGGATCCGTCCCCATTGACTTACATTGTAAGTCTGGACGGATCCGCACGCCTCCGCACGGCCAGGCGGACACCCGAACGCTGCAAGCAGCGTTCAGCTGTCCGCCTGTCCGTGCGGAGGCGAGCAGGGCGGAGGCTGAACGCCGCCAGACTGATGCAGTCTGAGCGGATCCGCATCCATTCAGACTGCATCAGGGCTGGACGGAAGCGTTCGGGTCCGCTCGTGAGCCCCTTCAAACGGAGCTCACGAGCGGACAGCCGAACGCTAGTGTGAAAGTAGCCTAACCAAGCAAACTCTACACCTTTTATGCGGTCGCCTTTTTTTTTTCTGTTCGGGGGAAGTACTCCAGGGAAATGCTGCCCATGTATTATTCTTGAGACCCCAGAAACACTGCTGGCTGAAAAACTGCCCTCTCCTTACTGAACGTCAAAAATCTATTTTTTATAATTTTTTCCTGAAATTCCAAGAAGGTCCCCCCATGAACAGCTGTTCTGTGGATGACAAAGGCATTAAATAGTGACACTTGGGTTAGGTATATACCTAATTTTTTGTACCACACCTTAGATTTTCTTTAAGGCACTGTAGGGCTGTAGTACCTGGTCTGAAATATCCACTCCACGCATGAACTTGTTGTAATCCTGGATACACACAGGCTTGATGTTCTGCTTTGTGGTTCCTCGGACTGGGACTGGGGTGGACTGATCTGCATGGATGGTAGTTAACACAAGAACATTCCGTTTGTCGTTGTATTTTAGCAGCATAACATTTTCTGAAGAAACAGCCCTGCTTTCCCCACGACACACTGTCTGATCTATAAAATATTTAGGGAGTCCTTTTTGATTTCTTCTAATTGTGCCACATGTGCCTATGCCTCTGGCAGCAAGGCACTTCAGGAGAGGGACATTATTGTAAAAGTTGCCCAAATATAGATGGTATCCGTGATCCAGCAGGGGGTGGATTAAATCCCATACTATCTTCCCAATTATACCCAGAACCGGGGTACAATCGGGTGGCTCAATTTTGGAATCTTTTCCTTCGTAAATACGAAAGCGCAATGTATACCCGGATACACTTTTACAGGACTTACACAACTTCACGCCATACCTAGCCCTTTTATTGGGCAGGTACTGGTGTAAATCTAAATCGGCCTTTGAACCAATGATTCATCCACTGAGAGGCATTTGTGGGGGGTATATACTAGACCAAAATTGGAATTGTAGTTGTCAACCACTGGCCTAATTTTAAAGAGTCTGTCATAACTGTTGCTTGGGGGTGGGCATTCATTATTATTGTTGAAGTGTAGAAATCTTAGAAGAGCTTTGAAATGGGCCCGGGCATGGCAAGACAATGAAGAGGGCTGTGATAAAAAATATCTTTGTCCAATACAAATGTATTGTTGTTGTTTTTTTATAATGCCCATGCTTAGGAGAAGTCCCCAAAACCCTTGCATTACAGTCGTGTTAGTAGAGGTCCATTTGTGGATCCTTGTCATATAACTGTCTGGATTGGAGGCAATAAATTGCTCTGCATATATATTTGTTTGTTCCACCATCAAGGTAATTAGGTCATCAGTTAAAAATATCTAGAAAAATTTTATTTCACTGAGACCTGTGGTATCTACATTGATGCCTGGAGTGGCTGTAAATTCAGGCACCTGGGGCACATAGTTATCTGTGGGGATCCATGAAGAGTCACGTGTACGGGGCTTTGACTGCGCACTACCCCTAAGATGCCTACGAGGGGGTTCATCATTAGATGAGGAAGAGGAAACTAAAACTGTCACTTCATCGCCACTGTTGGAGTCAGTGTCCTCAAAAGGCACAGCATATGCCTCTTCGGCAGGGAAAAGCCGTTTAGTCATTTTAAACTGTTAACTAACGTAGATTTTTTTGGTCTTTTTTTTAATCTATTTTTTTATTTTTTTAATAGAACAGCAAACTAAAATACTGTATATCCTTTAGGATAGGATAAAAACTCCCTGAGTCACTTGGCAGTTATTGACAGGTGTCATAGGTAGCACAGATGGCTGGCGATGAGCCAGGGGTCAGAGTAGTGCCAATATCCTTACTGAGGCAGAAAAGGGGTTAATTAATGTATTATTTTACAGTTATAGGTGGCATAAACCCACATGGGGCATAAGAGACTTATATTTTGCAGAATGGTGCCACTCAAGCACAGGACACGAGTATGTACTGTAGGAAGTATGGCTGCAAAGCCAATCTGGGACGGCTCTTACTGGGAGTAGCCAAAGTGCTGGGTGGGTGGCTTCTCCCCACGCTCCAGGCCGGGTCTTAGTTTGGGATATAAAAGCACAGGCAGCACTGTCAGGTGGTGTGAATTATCGTCCATCTGACAGGGAAGCTGTGGAGTCTCTTTTTTTTGAGATGTAAGGATGTGTGCCGTGCTAAAGGGCTGAGAGCCGCATTGCTGGGAAGCAGGCCCCTAAAGCCTGTTGTGGACTGCTGCTGACAAAACCGCTGACAAGGTGAATGTTTTTTGTTCTGTGGACTTGCCATGGTGTGAATGAACACTGAACTGTTTAAGTTAAAGACTTTGTTTTTGCTTCTGTACTGCTTCCGCTAATCTGCCTACCAGAGCGAATCCCCACAGTACACACAGGAGGATGGCATACATAGTGACAGGGTTATTTTTTTTAATGTAACTTGGGAGTGTGTGACAGATGACTTGACGGACGGACAGGCTAGTGTGACAGGTGACTTGATGGACAGATAGGCTAGTGTGACAGGTGTATTGACGGATGGACAGGCTGGACTGACAGGTGTCTTGACGGACGGACAGGCTAGAGTGACCAGTGACAAGACACTGGAGTTACAAGTGATTGAGCGACAAAACTAGAGTGACAGTTGTCTTGACGGACGGACAGGCTGGACTGACAGGTGTCTGGATGAGGTGATGATAACAGGACTGATCTGTCACTGACTGGGGCAAATCAGCACTGAAGGGGTTAGTTATGTATGAGGCAGGGGATGAGGCACAGAACTGATGATAGATGACATATGACAGGCTGTTGATGAGGCACAGAACTGATCTGTGTAACTGATTGGGGCACAGAAGCAGCTTTTCGGCACACAAGGGTTTAATTCTCTCTGGTAAGTAATACTGTACTGCAGCGTTTGACACTATCTCCCTCTCTGATCGCTTCCCTGACAGGAAATGGGACTATCAGAGAAGGTGAAGCACATAGTCCCTCCCTAACCCCCCTAACCTGCCCTGTTTGCTACGATTGGTCCTTCTGCAGTAATGGACCAATCACAGCGATTGCGGGCAGATCAGCGCTCTGATTCCGTTCCCGCCGGCGTCACTGGTTGCCTAGCAACCCCAGCATGCAAACTTTACTGAACTGTCAGTGCATAACTCCGTGCGCTGACAGTGAAACCCGATCACGTACATGCATGTGGGGATGCGGTAAGGCACCACATTCCCCCACGTACATGCGGGAAGGGGTTAAGGACCCGACCTCCGCCGTACATGTACGTTGGATGTCGGGAAGGGGTTAATATAGTATAGTGACAGGGGTGTGCAACAATAGCGGTCCGCAAGGGGTCCCTTTAAGACGAGATAAGTGTTTTGTGACACCAGTTGCAACGGAGTTCCTTTAAGAAATGGTGTTTATACCTAGGTGTAGCAATGGCCTATAATGCTCCCTACCCGGATACGCTGGAACCCCAGGCGTTGGCTCTGAAGCAGACAAATAGGGTCAATGATTGAGGGATTTGAACAAATATTTGAGTCCAGACCTTGTGATGAAGTTCAATGGCACCTTTACTTTGCATTAACGTTTCTCCAAATGGTTTACAGACTTTATCTTGGTTCCAGCAGGCTTTAGCATTAACTCTGGCAGGCAAACAATTTCAACACTGCTACATCGGTTTCTCTTTGGCTCTGCTGTACTAACAGACTTAGGGCTCTTTCACACTTGCGTTGTTATTTTCCGGCATAGGGTTCCGTCGTCGGGGCTCTATGCCGGAAGAATCAGGATTATCCTCATGCATTCTGAATGGAGAGAAATCCGTTCAGGATGCATCAGGATTAGTGATGAGCGAACTTCTGTTTTAAGTTCGGCGTCTAAAGTTCGGCTTCCGGTTAGCGGAGAATCCCGATATGGTTCCCGATATGGATTCCGACTTCCGTTGTGGTCCGTGGTAGCGGAATCAATAATGGACGATTATTGATTCCGCTACCACGGACCACAACGGAAGTCGGAATCCATATCGGGAACCATATCGGGATTCTCCGCTAACCGGAAGCCGAACTTTAGACGCCGAACTTAAAACAGAAGTTCGCTCATCACTAATCAGGATGTCTTCAGTTCAGGACCGGAACGTTTTTTGGCCGGAGAAAATACCGCAGCATGCTGCGCTTTTTGCTCCAGCCGAAAATCCATGCCCATTGAAAGGCATTAATTCGGATCCGGCCTTAAGCTAAACGTCGTTTCGGCGCATTATCCGACGTTTAGCTTTTTCTGAATGGTTACCATGGCTGCCAGGACGCTAAAGTCCTGTTTGCCATGGTAAAGTGTAGTGGGGAGCGGGGGAGCAGTATACTTACCGTCCGTGCGGCTCCTGGGGCGCTTCAGAGTGACGTCAGGGCGCCCCATGCGCATGGATGACGTGATCGCATGGATCACGTCATCCATGCGCATGGGGCGCTCTGACGTCACTCTGGAGCGCCCCGGGAGCCGCACGGACGTTAAGTATACTGCTCCCCACTACTACTATGGCAACCAGGACTTTAATAGCGTCCTGGCTGCCATAGTAACACTGAACGCATTTTGAAGACGGATCAGTCTTCAAATGCTTTCAGTTCACTTGCGGTGTTACGGATCCGGCGGGCACTTCCGGCAAATGGAGTAGACGACGGATCCGGACAACGCAAGTGTGAAAGAGGCCTTAAATGGAATCTCTGCTTCTGCAGGATGCTGCAACTTCTCTATGTAGTCTGACCCTGGATTATACCTCCTTCTGGTAGCAAACAGGACTGGCCCACTTCTGACCAAAAAAAAGGAATGGTGAGTTCCATTCTCTCTAAGTGTACCTCTGCCATAGTTGCTGCCACCTTCTGGTGAACCAGGCACATTATATGAACTTAACATTATTATAATTGCACAGTGTCTAGGGACCTGGAAATAAATGCATAAGATAGCATTATATTAGCATTCACAGATAGAAGCAGGGTGTATGAGTGGTAAAGTGTGGCTGGACTAGAGGGCAAAGCCTGGGGGGAGGCCAGCATGACGTGGGGAGGCATTAGCGAGCGAGGCTATGCAAGGATTGGTGGGTTTTAAAAGATAGGGGTGGAGAAAAGCCGGGTTTTAAATAGTATGGCTGGAGGGGAAGAAGTGGCCATTTTAGAAAGATAGCAGCAGGCAGGGGCACGTTGTATGCAAGCAGTGCACAGCTCACCTTGTAATGGTCGAGGTTGAACAGTTAAAGGGGTTCTGCACTTTCATTTAACTGATGATCTATCCTCTGGATAGATCATCAGCTTCTGATCGGCGGGGGTCCGACACCTGGGACCCCCGCCGATCAGCTGTTTGAGAAGGCAGCGGCGCTCCAGCAGTGCCGCGGCCTTCTCACTGTTTACCGCCGGGCCGCCCGCCCACTGACGTCACGACTTGTATCAACTAGAGTGGGCGCGGCTAAGCTCTGTTCACTTGAATGGAGCTTAGCCGCGCCCACTCTAGTTGATACTAGTCGTGACGTCAGTGGGCGGGCCGCCCGGTGGTAAACAGTGAGAAGGCCGCGGCACTGCTGGAGCGCCGCTGCCTTCTCAAACAGCTGATCGGCGGGGGTCCCAGGTGTCGGACCCCCGCCGATCAGAAGCTGATGATCTATCCAGAGGATAGATCATCAGTTAAATGAAAGTGCAGAACCCCTTTAATCTGAATAGAGTGGTGGCATGTTTAGCTTTTGGATTTCGGCTGCAGGGTTTGCCAGATGTCACAAAATAATTTTTAGTGGCTCAGGCTTCGAAGGGTTGGAGACGGTAAAGGGGAGGTGAGGATGATAGGCGCCTGGTATTATTTGCTTTGCTGCTGGATTTAGGCGGACAGGTGGAGGCTGTGGTCAGGTCAGCGTTTGAGGCTTCATTGTTTAAGCTGGCTTTTTCATTGGCTTTCTTTGGGGCTTTGCGTTTGGGGGAATTGGTTAGTGGTAGTGTCCGGAGACTGGGTGGCTTGTTGCAGGAGGATGTCGATCTCTATCCTGATAGGCTGGAGTTTAGAATTAAATGGTCAAAGACGGATGTGAGTGGGAGGGGTTTTAGAGTTGTCCTTTATGCGGTTCCAGGACATGCAATGTGCCCAGTGCAATGTTTGGGGGATTACCGAGCAGTTAGAAAGGGGATGTTTGTCCGCTTTTGGTTCATTTTGACGGATCTTTCTTGTCCCGTTTCCAGTTTATGGCAGTTTTCCGTCGATGTTTAGCTCGCCTGGGTTTAGATGGGGTGGGTTACACGGGTCATTCTTTTCATAAAGGGGTGGCCACTGAGGCAGCAAGATGGGGGGCAGGGGATGAGGTTGTCAAGCGTATCTGTTTTTATTTTCCCTCTCTTACAGAACGGCGACCAGCTTTAGTTTGGATCATGGGCCATTCATTAGTTTTTTTGGGGAGCATTGTGAGCTGCAGTACGGCAGGACGGGTGACAGTTAGGTTTCTCTAGGGATGTGGCGGTGATCCGTTGGCTAGGAAAGAGAGGTATGGTGTGGAGTAGTGTCTTACCAGAGGTACACAGGTTTGTGCGATTGGATAGACCCTTCGGATGTGTTAGTTTTACACGTAGGCGGTAATGAGTTGGGGGCAAGGCCTTTCCGTGAGCTGATAAGGGACATACAATTCAATCTATTGCGGATCTGGGCATTATTCCCCGGTTTAATAACTGTTTGGTCTGACGTGGTGTACAGGCATGTGTGGCGTGGGGCGTGGTCAGCAGACCGTTTGAACAAAGACCGGATAAAGAAGAATCGGGCCGTAGGTAGGTTTATGGAATGGGGCCTTAGCCATGAGACATGCAGATGTGGAGCAAGGATCTTGGGCGTTTTGGTGGAGTGACGGAGTGCATCTGAATGTGATAGGTATTAATCTATGGTGTCTTGGATTGCAAGGGGGAATTGAAACTGCTTTGGGAGTTTGGAGGGACTCCCATGCCTAAGGGTTTAGGCCTGTGCATTCTTGGCGGCAGGAGGTCCACAGAGTTGGTGAAATAACAGGTTCTGGAGGATGGGAGTGCTCCATGGTTGGGGCTGGACTCCCATGGTTGGTATTTTCCGGGCAGGTTTTTTAGGTCCATCAGTGGTGCCTCCGAGCTGGCGCTCATCGGCTGGGGGCAAGATGGAGTACACTGCAGAGGAGGGTTTAATCAAAGCAGTTGGGGCTTCGAGGACCTCCCTCGTCGTTAATATATGTTATACATATGTTGGGGGTGTGTTGTCATATGCTGTTGCATATGGGTTGGTTGCACATTCCTTTGGGAAAGTTTAATATGTAATAATAAAATGGCTGCTGTGGTCAATTCAATCCAACCTGGTGTATGTTTCATTAATTTTGGGGTGTGGTGGGTATGGGGTATAGGGTGGCACGAAAGCCAATACCTGCATCATGCCACTCGGGGGCATTACAGGTGTCAAATGTTCGTGAACCACGCATTCGGGCGGACCCCATTTATTTTAATGGCAGGCGAACCTAAAAAAACCTTCAGGTCATATTTGCAGCCACCAAATACTTACTAGAAGTGCACAAATAGTCCCACAACATGGAAAGTGACATACCAGAGGGGGATCATTGGCAACAATTCCCACCAAAAATATGTATTTTAATCAAGGGCCATTTTTATGTATCTTAAAGGGAAACTCTCAAAAATGTGCTCTGCTGGAACCTAGAGAAATTTTATTTTAGGCCACATGAGTACAGGACCCAAAAATTAGGCATTCATCTGACTTAAAAGAACTTATGATGATGTGGCTGGAGGTACATTTGGCGGTCACTGGATACAAATTTTACTGTCGGCCAGTACAGGCCCCAAAAATTAGGCATTCACCTGACAGAAAAGAACTTGTGATGATGTGGCTGGAGGTACATTAGGCGGTCACTGGATAAAAATTTTACTGTAGGCCACTGGAGTACAGGCCCCAAAAATTAGGCATTCACCTGACAGAAAATAACTTGTGATGATGTGGCTGGAGGTACATTAGGCGGTCACTGGATAAAAATTTTACTGTAGGCCAGTACAGACCCCAAAAATTAGGCATTCACCTGACAGAAAAGAACTTGTGATGATGTGGTTGGAGGTACATTAGGCGGTCACTGGATACAAATTTTACTGTAGGCCAGTACAGGCCCCAAAAATTAGGCATTCAACTGACAGAAAAGATCTTTTATGCTGCTGTATATACATAAGACAAGGACCATTCTTAGTTCTGTGTGGTGGTGGATATGTGTGGGCTGGCATGAGGAAATTTAATTACACGTGGTCATCACAGGTGTTGAATTCCTCCGAGATCCATGCCTCATTCATTTTTTGAAATGTGAGGAAGTCCATACTGTCGTGAGCTAGGCGAGTGCGCTTATGAGTCACGATCCCCCCTGCTGCTCTGAACGTCCTTTCGGACAGGACACTCGACAAGGGGCAAGCCAAGAGTTCCATGGCAAATTGTGCCAGCTCTGGCCACAGGTCAAGCCTGCACACCCAGTAGTCCAGGGGTTCCTCGCTTCTCAGAGCATCCACATCGGCCGTTAACCCAATGTAGTCGGAAACCTGTCGTTCTAGGCGTTCCCTGAGACTGGATCCGCAGGGCAGCTGTTGATGGGTTGGATGCAAGAATGATCTCATATCCGAAGTGACCAACACATTTTCGAACTGCCCTCTTCTTGCAGTCCTGGTAGGATTGGTACCCGCACCTGTTTCGCTGTGGGTGGAAATTCCTCTGCCAGCGCCCGCAACAGCAGAATGCAGCATCTCTCAGTGAAAATAAAATAAGCTCCCCAGAACCTGTCCTGCTGCAGAGTTTGTACAGGTAGTCGTTAATGGCACGTTGCTGCTGGAGCAGCCTCTCAAGCATATACAAGGTGGAATTCCAGTGCGTCAGGCTGTCACAAATAAGACGTCTGACGGGCAGGTGGTGTCGCCACTGAACGTCAGCAAGGCGAGCCATGGCTGTTTAAGATCTTCTTGGCTTCCAGGCACAACAGCTGCAGCACAGCATGGCAACGTCTCATCTGGCACATCGAATAGGTTCTGGGGAGCTTGGGGGGCGCAGCGGAAGAGGCGGTAGCAGTGGAAAAGGAGGAATCAGCCGAGGAGGAGACAGTGGATGGAGTAGGAGGAGGAGAAGAAGAGGCAGGCCTGCATGCAATCCGTGGCGGTAACACCAAATCCACATGGGTGCCACGGGTTACATGCTTGATGGCCGTCAGAAGGTTCACCCAGTGGGCAGTAAAAGTTATGTACCTTCCCTGCCCGTGTTTGCTAGACCACGTGTCTAGCACCTAAACTGTGTGCCAGAGATATATTCACTTGCCACTGAACGTGGCCATATAGCTCTGGGATGACCTTCTGGGAGAAATATTTCCTTCCGGGGACCTTCCATTGTGGTGTGCCAATGGCCACAAATTTTATAAAGGCCTCCGAGTACACCAGTTTATATGGCAGTAGTTGGCGGGCTAGCAGTTCCGACAAGCCAGCGGTCAGCCGTTGGGCAAGAGGATTATCCGGCATCATCAACTTTTTACGCTTGAATATTTCGGCCACGGAAGGCTGCCTTCTGCCAGATGAATGCAACAACAGAATGGTGTAAAGTGGAGTGGAGGACAAATGGGAGGAGAGAAGAGAAGAGGCAGGACGTGGAGGATCGGGAGTGTGGCTTTGTGGGTACTGACGGTATTGCTCCCACTGGGCTCGGTGATGGGAGGCCAGGTGCCTTCTTAAGGCGGTCGTCCCTAGGGGAATGTTGGGCTTACCGCGACTTATGCGTTGACAGCATAGGCTGCAGATGGCAACACTATTGTCAGCAGCTGACATGTTAAAAAAAGCCCACACTGCAGAGCCATGGGCCAGCGTCCTGGGAGCACCAGAAGTGACCTTGCATGGTGGATGGCTCGCTCCAGCTACATTTGCAGTCTGCTTTTAGCCTTCTGTGCCCTGCGAGCTCTGCCTGCTTCTTCTCTTTCTCCTCCCTCTCTGCTGCTCCGTCTCTTTTTACAGTCTTCGGCATTTTACTGAGCCTGCCTCTTGTCACTATCCCAGTCCCTGACTATGTACATGTGCCCATCACCCTGCCTCTGATTTGTTACATATAGGTGTCTTCAGTGCTCAGTAAAACACTTATGGCTGAAGACAGACTCTCCTTAGCAATGTTCAGTTACAGCTATGCTAAGAAGATTCTTTAAACCAAAACGACAAAAGGTGACCAAATTTCTTGAAATTTGTTCCAGATCAGTTTTGTTAAACTTTTTCAAAAATTCAAGTCTACACAAATAAGATATGCTCCAGGACTTTTATTTTCTCTTTTTTCTTTAATTTTTAATGAGGTTTTGCGCTTTCTCTCCTCCCCCTCCCCCTTTTAAACTCTTAAACGCAATGACAGCAAAAGCAAATAATGTCAGAGGGACGCTGATATATATAGCTATCGGTAAACTCATGGCTGATGGTGTAAAAAACTGTTTTCTTAAAAACAAACTGCGCAGTCACATGTATTATGCTTTTTCATATTAAGAAGCTTCCCCAAATTATCCCTTATTGGGACAGATGGTGTTTAAACACACACAGTGTTCTTGATAAAAAAAAAACGGTTGCTTGTTGGGACCAAGCATCCAAAAATTATGGTTCAACAGGGTAGATTCCTCCCCTGTTTATGTGCACACTGTAACAGCGGCTGCTGTTCCCCTACTTACTGCTGCGGTCCCGGGCGCCGTGTTCAGAGGTAATCTGCGATCAGTGCTTCCCATTCACCGCTGCAGTCCTGGGCTCTGTCTGTATGGGTGCTGTTGTTCTGGGATCTGCTCCACAGTTTGCTCTCAACCCTGACCACAGCATGCTTGCTGCTTGTTTCCTGCAGCACTTCCTTAAGGGCCAGCGCGCGTCACTTCCTGGGCTTTATGGGTTAGGTCATGTGACCTCGCTGACATATCCTAGCTCTCCTGCACATATATAAGTGGCTCTGACCCCTTCCCAGATGCTTCAGTGTCAAGGTCCTTGTGTCCTGCTAAGGTTCCTGTTTTCCGCTAGTGTTCCTGACTCGTATCTGTATTCCTGGACTCTGCTACCTGTTAGATCCCTATCTGCTTGCCTTGACTCTCCTGTTGCAGATCCAGATTGACTGACCTGTACCTGTGCCACATGCCCTGACCTTTTGCCTGTCTGACTATGCCTCTGCCTCATCCTTCGGTCCTGCACCTCTGGTACCTCCTGGTCCGCCTGGACCAGCTGCCTTGTGTGCCTATCCTCCTCAAGAGGTAGCGACTTGGTGTTACTCTCGGGAAAGTCTATCCCCACCAGGTGGGGTACTGTGAAGATCCAAGGATTCACTTAGACAACGCTCTTAGAGGAGGTAGGACATGTGGCACAGTGGGTTCACACCTGCTGGTTTGTGACACACAAACATGTTAATGTCATAAGAAACAGTGGCTTGTTATGCATAAGCATCCAAAAGTGATGCATTGACGGAGGCAGAATGCCCACCCATATTTATACACCCACAAGTGTTATTTGTTGGAAGAAACAGTGGCTTCTTATCAACAAGCGTGTAGAAATTCTCCCTTTCAATTTGTACAGTGTGAATGTGCGACATGCCGCCACCCCCCAGGGCTCCTCTATATCGCGTCCCAGGTTTAGTAGGAATGCCGAGTGGTGTGGTGCGGCCTAAATGTCTCTTTAAATGTGTCACGGTACTCCCACCTGGATACCGCTGGACCCCAGGCTTTGGCTTCGAAGCAATAAATAGGGGGAATAATTGAGGGATTTGAAAGAATAACTTGAGTCCAGACCTTGAGATGAAGTTCAATGGCAACTTTACTTGAATAAACGTTTTTCCAAACAATTTTCAGGCTTTGTCTTGGTTCCAGCAGGCTTTAGCATGAACTGGCAGGTAAATTCAACTCTGCTTTATCGCTTTCTCTCTGCTGTGCTGACAAGCTAGCTTAATGACTTTGATTTCTTTTTTATGCTGCACCTCTCTCCTTAGTCGGACTTTGGTTCTGCCAGAGGACTATGCTCTTAGGGTGCTCTGGCTGGCATGGGCACGTCCAGCAGAGACATGCCCCTGCACACCCTTCCCATTGCTGGGGGTAAACTAGACTAACTAGAATTAACTGGAAACTTCTGTCCCCACCCTTCCTTCAGGAAGTAGGGCTAGCCCACTTCTGCCTAAAGTTCCATTCTTTCTAAGTAATGCTCTGCCGTGTTTGCTGCCACTTGCTGGTGAACCGGGTAAATTACATATGAACAGTTGCATAGCAAGATTAGGAATGCACAGTGTGGAGAACCTGGACAAAAATACATAAGATTACATTGTGTTAGCTCATTAAAGACAGTAGCAGGGTGCAGGAGTGGTAACACCACTCTGGGGTTGTTACATATGTGGAAAGGTTAGGGTAATTGTGGCATGTGGGGGAAATAGTAGCGGAAACAGTAGAAGCACAACATGGAACAGACAAGGCAGTAGATGTGAATGAAGCTGTTTAGGAGTAGTAGTAGTAGGAGCCATATAGTATGGAATATGATGGTAGGGAGGCAGTGGCAAGATGGCGGCAGCAGCAGCCGTATAATAGGGAATAGGAAAGACAGGCAGGAAAACTATCTTGAGTATCTTCCATAGCACATGTTTTTTTTTGCCTCTTCTTAGGAAGAAAGAAAGCATCCCACTAAGAGGGAGCTGTGAAGACAAAGAGGATTCAACTGAAAGGCTTCTCTGGGTTGCAAGGAGGAGGAGCAGGAGGAGTACTGTGACCCCCCCTGGCTCCAAGGCAAATTGTTAGACTCAGAAGTGGCATCCACATCATCTTGCTGTGACTAAGAGGAGTTAGCCATCCAGTCCACAATCTCATCCTCTTTGTCCTCAGTAATAATGTTGTGCTTATCGGATACCAGGAAGAACTGTGGCCTAATACTACTACTAATACTACTGCCCAGATGGCTGGTGCTGCTTCTGCTACTACCCACATTCTAACTCTCAGATGAGAGATATTTTATTATGAGGCCTACAAATGAATAGCCATGGGTTTCCTATAAATGAAAAGTCATGGGTTTGGTACACATATTGTTAAACGGTAGTAGAAAAATGTTTATTTGCAGTAAAAATAAAATGCGTTTAATAACGCAGGTATAAAAATCATGTTATTGCAGTATTGCTTTTGCTGTAACTACCCATTATCTTGCAGCAAAATGCAACACATTCAGTAACACGGTTATAATGCATTGATATGATACAATAAATTAACACTGGTTTTTAGAGGAAAAATATGAGCCTAACACATCACATCACCTAAAGAACACCATCCCCACAGTGAGACATGGTGGTGGCAGCATCATGCTGGTGGGATGGGACTGGGAAACTGGTCAGAGTTGAGGGAAAGATGGATGGTGCTAAATACAGGCATTCTTGAGCAAAACCTGTACCACTCTCTGAGTGATCTGAGGCTAGGACGGAGGGTCACCTTCCAGCAGGACAATGACCCCAAACACACGGCTAAAGCAACACTTGACTGGTTTAAGGGGAAACATGTAAATGTGTTGGAATGGCCGAGTCAAAGCCCAGATCTCAATCCAATAGAAAATCTGTGGTCAGACTTAAAGATTGCTGTTCACAAGCGCAAACCATCCAACCTGAAGGAGCTGGAGCAGTTCTGCAAGGAGGAATGGACAAAAATCCCAGTGGTAAGATGTGGAAAGCTCATCATAAAGACTTATCCAAAGCGACTTGGAGCTGTGATTGCCACAAAAGGTGGCTCTACAAAGTATTGACTTTAGGGGGGTGAATAGTTATGCACATTGACTTTTTCTGTTATTTTGTCCTATTTGTTGTTTGCTTCACAATAAAAAACAAAACAAATATCTTCAAAGTTGTGGGCATGTTCTGTAAATTAAATGATGCAAATCCTCAAACAATCCATGTTAATTCCAGGTTGTGAGGCACCAAAACACAAAGAAAGTCAAGGGGGTGAAGACTTTTGCAAGGCACTGTATATTCACAGTAAAATGGTGCTTTTATGCGATTTGTCTGAAATGAATTGTCAAAACTTTGGATTGATTTGTCATATGAATGTTTGTGAAATTTGTTATGAACCCATTTAGATTAGAATTGATTCGCTCACCTCTATTAACTTGACTTTCAATAGGTTTAGTGACAATTTAACGTTTCCTGCAACTGTGCATTTAATGTGTTAAAAGTCAAGTAGCCCCTCATGCCCCTGAACATAACTTTATCTGAGATGTATGAGTGATGTATGGGCATGGGCTCACCAGCTGACCATATGCATAACTCTAGGTTTGAACTAAAAAAGTAATAGTAAATATTTTTTTTTACATTCTACATTTTCCAGTGTGACATATAAAATAAGCAATAGGAAAGTTAACAGGATTGGTATTGCCATTGTAAGACCCTCACCTGTCTCGGTGTGACCAAAAAGGGTCCTCGTGGAGCGGCGGGACAGGTTACGAGTGTCTCCACTTATACACCAGATCCGACCCCTTTGCGAACCGACGCGGGGATGCGTTCACATGTGCTCCGGAGCGGAAGACCGCCGGGGTCTCGAGGACAGGTTGGTCGGGCTAGTGACAGTACGTTGCGGCTGGGTTTGTCTCCGGTACCTCTTGTGGATTCCACTTCGGTGTCCATGTCGACTCGCTTGCGTACTCTCGCTGAGCGTGTCGGGCGTCCGCGTGTATGCTCGAGAACGGATTCGCAAGGGGATGTGCAGTCGCGCTTCTTATGCGCTTCGCCGACCAGTGATGGGAATAGCACCTGGCCACAAATTCAAAGTAGATTAGGGAGCCGGCACACAGGTGTAGGGCAGTTTCATGACCTATGGGGAGTGGACACCTGGCGCCCTAGGATTTGTTAGCAGGCACATAAATGGTGGTCTCCCTGGTCGGTCACTGCCCACTGTTTTCCTTCCTTTTCCAGATACATATCTGTAAAGAATAAATCAAGGCAACTGGACGTACTGTAGATTTCTTGAAAACGTTTCACTCGTTCTTCCAACGAGCTTTCTCAGAAA
Source organism: Bufo gargarizans (assembly GCF_014858855.1). Classification (NCBI taxonomy): domain Eukaryota; kingdom Metazoa; phylum Chordata; class Amphibia; order Anura; family Bufonidae; genus Bufo; species Bufo gargarizans. The sequence continues at coordinate 6,805,884 of NC_058083.1, forward strand.
AAGGTGTCAAGACAGCATTGTATGTGGCAGACAATAGATGTCTAACCCCCCCACCTCTATTCAAGCTTGGCTTCTCCAGTTTTACGTAGATGGCCTCCTTCACACCTTGTTTGTACCAATCGGCCTCCTTATCCAAAACATGTACTTGACTGTCTTCAAAGGTGTGACCTGTTCCTTTTAGATGTAAAAGGTGCAATGAGGAATGCTCAGAACTGTATATCAGCGAAACAAAACAACAACTACATCAGCGTATGGCTCAGCATAGAAGAGCCAAAACCTCTGGTCAAGATTCAGCCGTGTACTTACATCTAAAAGGAACAGGTCACACCCTTGAAGACAGTCAAGTACGTGTTTTGGATAAGGAGGCCGATTGGTACAAACGAGGCGTGAAGGAGGCCATCTACGTAAAAATGGAGAAGCCAAGCTTGAATAGAGGTGGAGGGGTTAGACATCTATTGTCTGCCACATACAATGCTGTCTTGACACCTTTTTCTGGGAAGTCTTTATCACCTACTGACTCCAATTAGAATAATGGAATCAACACCTTTGACCCAATGCTGGGTATAATTACCAGATGTGGATTCAGTTACATATTTATTCCCAGAATTTTTGTACAATCACTCAGAATTGAGAAAGCTCGTTGGAAGAACGAGTGAAACGTTTTCAAGAAATCTACAGTACGTCCAGTTGCCTTGATTTATTCTTTACAGATATATACCATGACCTGGATAAATGAGAACCTTCACAGACACTTTCCAGATACAGGTCATAACTACTTGTGCTAGTGACTGAAGGTTACCTGGACTCCATCTTTTCCAGTGGGACCCAGGATCCGGAATCCCCCGTGACACATCCTTTCGTCTGGCAAGTGTGCACAGCGATTTAAAGCATGGATTGGGACTACACCCGGCTTTTCGTATTCCTGTTATTTGCTACCAGTAAAGCTTGCCTAGACTTGGTTTATTCTCTTTTGAATAAACCCCTTGCTTTATCTACTCTGGTCTGTTTCATTAGTGCCTTGCATTACAGCCATGTCTGAAAATGGCCGAAACGTATTTCTCCTGTATGGTTAACTCCGTAATAAAAAATAAATAAATCCAAATGGCTGAATCACTATTTTTTGGTCACCTTGCGGTCTGAAAATGTATTTAAAAAAAAAATGATAAAAAGTGGTATGAATTACAGTTCACCCCTCAAAAAGCATGCCCTCACATAACCCTGTAGATGGAAATATAAAAAAGGTGTGACTGTGAATATGAAGATGCAAAAATAATTTCCATTTCAAAGGTTTTTCTCTTTTTTTTGTTTTTTGGAAAGTAATAAAACATGACAAACACAATATAAATCTAGTATTGCTGTAATTGTACTGACCCCCAGGATAAGGTCATCATGTCAACTCATTTTATGTACAGGGAACTCCATAAGAACAAAACCAATTTTAGAATTACTTCTCCTTCCATCTCCTGCACAGTGACCTCTGCGTAGGTTTTATGCTCACTACACTCTCCCATAAAAATCATTATCTGGTGTCTTCTAACATTTTGTGTAACGTGAATCTCTGGAAATAAAATATTAACATTTATCCATTGCTCTTCAACAATGTATGAGAGCAAACGCCTTGGAAATTTAACATTATTGTTTGCCTGAATCCAGTTTCACATTTCAACACCAGATGGAAAAGACCTGAGGGCTCTTCACCCATGATGGGATGTGGCATGCTGCCGTACTTTGGTTACATTTTTGGATGAATCGTTGCCTTAAAGGGGTTTTCCCATCTCAGTCAATGGGGGCATATCGCTAGGATATGCCCCCATTGTCTAATAGGTGCGGGTCCCCGCACCTACAATGAGAATGGAGCCGGGAAAGGAACAGAGGGCACACTCATTTATGCCCCTAACAGCAGATATAGGACACTTCCTTTTGTCCTTAAGTGTAATTTTTTCAGAGCTAAATTTAGGAGGAGCTAATGGGGTTAAAATCTATTGTTTAAGGGGGCTGTGCCACTAATATAAATTTATTCCACCCAACAGATATCACTAGGCGTTTCAGTTTTCACCTCAGGCAGCAGAAAGGCTAGGTGCAGGAATGACGTATCTCACTACCCTAAGGACTGATGGGACAGCAGACACATGACAAACCAGGAAGCAGGATTCTAGCATGGGAGATAAGAGAAAAGTGCAAATGAGGTAACTGAAAATAAAATAAAAAACTAATCAAAGAGGAATGGGAAGTAGATTAATTGATGAAAATACACTTTAAATTCAAAGAACCCTTTAATGGAATTATAATTATTACTATACATAATGTAGAACCTAGTATAATAAAGTACAATAATAGCAATACTTTGCTATAAAGAATCAGTTTTACTGAACACTGACCGGACAGATACAATATATTCAAAGTCTGAAATATATACCTGGCAAAGTAGAGCCAAATTATAGGAAGGGAAAAGGGGCAAATGCCCCTTTTGGGCCTCTACCATTTAGGGGAATCCATCACCTACCTCAGTATCACTTAGGTAGACCTAGAACCTGAGCAACGTTATCCGTGCAGTGAGTGTCGGCAGTAGAGCAATCTATGGCATTGTTATTTAGGCATAATATGGCTATTTATGGTAGTGGTATTATTTTGTGCATTGTATGGTGCTATTATTTGGACGTTTATGAGAATCTTGGAAGCCTCCATAGTCCATAATCCAGTCCTACTAATAGGTCTACCATCATATCATGGGATCGATAGTTTTAAATGTGCAGAAGTAGAGGTGATCCAGGGGATGTCCTAAATCACTGAGGCCAATCCTACTACATGCATGTACATTTGTTTTTTACACAAAGTTATGGGGTGCAGTGACCTTATCTTCTGGCTTTTCCAGATAATATAAGGGGATATGACTATTAAAAAATGACCCCCTTTACTGGAGCTACTTCCCAATGATACTGCTCTTCATCTATCTATCTATCTATCTATCTATCTATCTATCTATCTATCTATCTATCTACAGTATCTATCTATGTATCTATCTATCTCATATCTATCTAATCTGACTGTCACAACTGCAGTAATTGTCCTCAGCTTGTAATGCCAAATTAAATTCATATTGATTTTCTTCCATCCATAATTTTCCAATTCATTTCCCATATTGCAATGTCTGCTGGTCAGCTTTACAGCTTTATTGTAAAGACAAAGTGTAGAGAAAGTGTTTGCGGTCCATGTATTTCACCTAAAGGGCAAGTAATTGGTAACACTTATTTTGATGGGCTTATCTATGGACAAGTAAGAGCGTTATTGATCCTGCCCTATTCCAAAGGATCACAGAGAGTTCCTGCCTGATGTGTCTAGTAGTTATTCATTGTAAATTATGGCTGAATATTATTTCCAAGGTTGACCTACACAATAACAGATCAGGGTCTTTAGGGGGTTATAGCCACAATGTTTGAAGAGATGTTTTGAAAAGTTTCTGGTTCTATCAGTAATAAATCTCCATACCTTACATTGTCTTCAATGTGATTTGTCCCTCCTCATGGCCCAGCAATATTCTCACATTATATTTCATTGAGAAGCTGACCAGTTGGTGGTGTGGAAAGCAATTTGCTCAATTGTCACATTTCACATGGGGTCCAATTCTGTGCCTAATAGATCCCATGGTACAGTACAAATGGTATGGCAAAGGTACAAAGTTGGGCTCCTGTTAAACATATCTTCAATCTCAGGAATAATCTCTTCCCAGAGTTCCCTGACCGTGTCTTTTTTTTTGTCAGCCGCCACTCTTGTTGACCCACCATAGACTCTAACATGAAGTCTATTATGTTGTCAGTTCACACAAAAGACAACAGTGGTGGAAATTGCACAAGATTGGTGGAGGAATACTAAAGAGTAATCGGTATGTTACGGTTATGGTACATTTTGTTATCTTTCAAGGTTTAGTCCATGTGTAGAGTTTTTAGATATTGAAACCCCCTTTAAAGATGCTTCAAGAACTGGAGGTCAATGGTGAAATTGCCAAGAAATTCAATGACAGTCACTTCTTGTGTGGCCCAACCCACATATCATCAATAATGTCTAATAGGTTTTGAATCAAACAAATCGAAGTGATTAGCTCCAGATGGGATTTTTCTCCTGGACCTTTGGGGCCCATTTTGGCTTCGGACACTGGATCACAGTGCCACAAGAATTTGGCACTTAATTCTGAGCTCACTTGATAATGGAACCATAATCCAAGACTAGAGACATGGAGCCAAACCATTTTACCCCAGCTACTGAGGTACTAATCCAATGATCACTGGACTACAAGGATTGGGTGCTGTTTTGAATAGGTCAGTGTTATTGAGTATTTCATATTTGTAGCCCTTCCTCTATTTGTGGGCTCTCAACTCGAGACATCTTGAAATTTTTTTTAGCTCAAATTCTTAATATTATCAAAGGTTGCAGAACATTTTACATTCATGTTTTTGATTAACAGCATCAGACAAACTGTCAGGGAGACCCTATTCATTAAAATAGAAGAGCTTTAGGGCCTATTTGCATTTTCTCCTGTCAGAATGAACACGCCTGATGTCGGAGATGCCCCCTCGCCCTTAGAAGGTCTTTACTCACTGAGCCAGAAACGTGTAAATGGTCTTGTCCGGTGAAAGAGCGCTAAGTGCCAAAGTCAATACCAGTGAGATTTTGTTCAAAGTCGAAAGAAATCAATAAACTTCAGTATTAATAGTTAATGTTGTTTATGATGAAAGTCAAAAGGGAGCAAAATGGGAAAATAAGAATCCCATTAACCCCTTGCTAGTTTTCACTGAATTGACCAGTTGAGCACCCAGAAAAATAACATTTTGGCGCCTTGGAGCAACTTGTGCTGTGTTTTGGTGGCACAGTGAGGTATGAAGATCGTTGAATCATTTTTTTAATAAACAATTTATAGAAATATTGGAAAAAACACTTGTTGAATTGCTTTATCGGAAATCCTGTTCTCAGATTATAAAAAATAAAATGCTGATAGTCTTGGAATGATGCCATTGACATATTATGTGTAACAGCTGCTGCTGTGCGCCACTGTTCTCCTGCTTAGCACCGCGGTCCTGGGCGCCATGTTCAGCTGTAATCTGCTGCCTGTGCTTCCCCGTTCACCTCTGCAGTCCTGGGCTCTGTCCTTGCAGGTACTGTTTGTTCTTGGATCCACTCCACAGTTTCCTTTCAGCCCTGGCTAGTATGCTTGCTTCCTCATTTCCTGCAGCATTTCCTTAAGGGCCGGCGTGCATCACTTCCGGTGCTTTATGGGTTAGATTATGTGACCTCACTGACCAATCCTAGCCCTCCTGAATGTATATAAGTGGCTCAGCCCCCTTCCCAGATGCCTGAGTGTCAAGGTCCTTGTGTCCTGCAAAGGTTGCTGATTTATCTGCCTGTGTTCCTGTGTACTTGACCTGTGCTTGTGTTCCTGGACTCCACTACCTGTTTGATCCCTGCCTGCTTGCCTTGACTCTTCTGTTACCGACCAGGACTGCCTGACCTGTAACTGTGCCGCCTGCCCTAACCTATTCCTTGTTTGACTTCGCATCTGCCTCATCCTTCGGTCCTGCACTGTTGCTCCTGGTTACGACTCGGCCTGCTGACAATGTCTGTACCTCTTGTACCTTTCTCAGGTACCTCCTGGTCCGCCTGGACCAGCTGCCTTGTGTGCCAATCCTTCTCAAGAGGTAGCGACCTTGTGTTCCTCTTGGGAAAGTCTATCCCCACCACCAGGGGTACTGTGAAGAATGAGAGGTTCACTAAATTAGACCTGTGCGGTGCATACAACCTTATCCGCATTTGAAAGGGCGATGAGTGGAAAACTACTTTTAACACTCGTGACGGTCCCTACGAGTATCTTGTTATGCCCTTTGGTCTGTGCAATGCTCCCGCAGTATTCCAGGAGTTGGTAAACAATATCTTCCGGGACCTGCTCTATGTCTGCGTGATAGTGTACCTGGACGATATAGTGATCTATTATCCTGATTTGACCACTCACTGGAGGCATGTACGTTTAATTTTACAGCAGTTGAGAGAGAATCGACTTCATGGCAAACTCGAGAAATGCATCTTTGAAAAACCCACCGTACCATTCCTCGGATACATAATCTCGGACACTGGGTTGCAGATGGATCCTGAAAATTTTTATGCGGTAATGGACTGGCCCCACCCACAGGGTCTTCGTGCTATACAGCACTTCCTTGGATTTGCTAATTTCTATCATCAGAAAAAACCAAAAAGCAACAAGCATAACAAAATAAATCATGTGTGGAACCTAACCAATCCAAGATAATGAACCACACTTGCAATATAGACAAAATCTTCTTTATTAAATATATCACAATAATATACAAAGTATCAATATAACATAATAAAAGCGATGCAGATGGATGCTATGAAACATAGTCCCCCCAAAAGACCAAGGGTAGTATACAGTATATTGCATCTGTTGAACACCCAACGGCTTAATATTAGTAGCAAGGCCGAGTTATTGGCCTGCATTTGTGGGAGGGGCGCCCTGGCCTTTATCAGCTGCTCACCCTCGTCATCAGGGCACGGATAGCAGCAGCAGTATTCTGTTGTGGTTTCTGTCAGACAGCAGCAGCAGTATTTTGCTTCAAGCGCTCCGGAGTTTCAGCCGGCAGGTCGACGTAAGCGGAAGTTCCAGCGGTCTTCTGGTCAGCTGATTCCCTGTCACAGCAGCAGCAGCGGCCGGCCGTGCGGCTCGAGTCCCAGGTAAGTGAAGCTGTCGTACCACAGCAGCGCATTCTCAGTCCGGTCGGTGGGGTCGGTTCCTTCAAGGTAAGGAAGGGACATTCCCACACCGGAGCGGCAGTCCGGCAGCACGCCCCGCTCCCACGTGACTTGCACGCAGGTAGCAGGAGTCAGCGAGACTCCGTCCGATCATTTTCTGCAGCATGCCTCTTTAGCTGTGGGGCAGGGTAGCGGTGGCTCAGGGGATGAAAGGGGGAGGGAGCGGTGGTTCAGTGGAGGCATGGCAGGCTATCCTATATTGGGGTGTCCACAGCAATTGTACGATTCATGTGCATGAATGGGTGGTTGCTCAAAAAAGGGGGGGGGAAAGTCTGGCACGGGCCGCCGTGCTGTTAGTTAGGTAGGGGGATGATGCCTCTTAGTAGGTTTCTGCAGGATGTTTAGCATAAGCACTCAGTGCCATGCTCCATGATTGATTCAGTGGTGTAGCCTGAACCGCTCGTGGGCGGGCTGCGGCTCTCCGGTTGCGGCGGAGCTGCAGCTCCCACCGTGCCCTGCTGTGGGCTGAAAGCTGTAGGCAGGTTTTGCATGCTGGGAGTTGTGGTTCTGCGGCGGCTGGGGAGCCGCGGTTTGCCTATCACTGGCCTAAACTGACAGAGCAGGTTTGATGGAGTGGTAGCTTTCATCACCCGCCGTTTGTCATGGGCCCCGTTTTGCCAATTACCTCACAGCAGTTACTCCTCCGTATCATGATCAGCGTCCCATTTGTTACTAGCACATGGGTGGCAGAGGAGCCCATGCTCAAAGGTGGTGTCACTTTTATATATAAAAAAATATATAAAATAAAAAAAAAATTGCATTTTTTTTTTAATGATTTCTTCAGGTGCTCAGGTTCAACTTCGATTGTAACCAATTTTCGTCTTGCTCACCTCGTGTCCCGTTCATTTTTGGTAAGGTCCACCACACAGACTTTACAAATTTTTTCTGCTTCCCACGATGCTGCAGCTGGATGGTTTTCACCTGAATCGGTTTCCTTTTTCTTTTGCATGATGGTTTCTGTAGTGACGGTGGTGGTTTCTATTTTCACGGGGTTAGTCAGCAGCTCGCTAGTTTGTGATAGTGACGTTCCGTAAATTTTGCTTGTGTTAACAGTCTGATCATGTCACACGTCTCGGATGTCGTGGAGCCTCCCGGGGAAGATTTTGGTTCAAGGGTATCCGATGCTGGCAGTGTTCCCTCTCTGCGTAATTGGACTGTGCCTAAACTCATATCAGAGTTAACCAAGAGAGGCATTCCCTTCCCAGCTACAGCTCGGAAGGCCGAGTTGTATCGGCTTCTGGTTTCCACCCCTGCAGAACCTAGTCATCCAGAAGTCTCAATGTCCACGGTTCAGACCTCCTTGACGCAGCTTCATGTCATGATCAATAATCTCACGTCCTCCATGTCTGGCATACAATCTAGGCTGGAGTCAGTGGAATCAAGGGTCTCTGGCTTGGCTTCACCTGCGGCCCTGTTACCGGTCGTAGCTACCCCAGTGGCTGGTACTGCAGGTAACTTTATTTCAGTGCCCAATGTAACGCCGGCCCATTTTATCCTGGCCAACATTAAAAAGGACATTCTCAATGGGAGGGATGTGAACTTGGCTTCTCTGCTGATCGCCACTCGTGACCTGTCAGACAATAGGGTCATCGCTTGCGGCAATGTCTCTGTCGTCCTGAGAGGTCGCGACCTCAGGCTCAGTAGGAAACTAAACATACCAGAAATTGTACTTGCTTTTAGTTTGTACCGTGACATCATTTGTTCTGTACGACCGGATAGGAGGGAAGAATTGGACCTGTACTTGTTCAGGGTCACGGAGCTTGGCCACAAATACGGTGGCTTTGGCTTCTACGACTATCATTGCTCCTTTTCCGCCAAGGCTGCAGCAGCCCTCAGCCAATTCCAGTTCACCACTAATTGGGCCAACATCAATACAGAGATTTTTTGCAGGCATTTCGCTGGGCTGAAAGCTCCAGCATGTTCTTCTTGCCAGTCTATATACCACACTAGCGAATGGTGTCAAAATGAAGCTAGTACACCAAGGTCCAATCCTTCCGCTCCTATCCCAGGTCCTTCAGGGCTTGCCCAGCAGCAGGCAACTGTGGACAAACTTGGCCGTCCCATCAAGTACCTGGGCAGGTCACAAATCTGCAACAATTACAATTTTTTAGCATGCAATTATAGTCAATGCCGTCTGTTGCACATTTGTGTCAATTGTTTCCGGGCTCACCCGAAGGTTTCTTGCTCATTAAAATCAGACAAACATTGCTTGAGCGTTGTGAATGTGGATCTCCTGAAGTTCTATCTGCAAGGGGCACGAGGATACTTGTTTTTGTGATTTTTAGTGTCTGGGTTTACTACGGGTTTCCACACAGGCCTAGTGGCAGTTACCTGAAGGCCACTCATGAGTGTAGGAACTTGCAATCCGCTCTACTGAACCCTGGGTCCATAGATAGGCTCTTACAGTTGGAATTAGTGAAGGGTTACATCATTGGGCCTTTTACAACATCCCCGTTCGAGCGGTGGAGGGTCAGCCCCATAGGGGTCGTGACAGGCAAGTTCAACAACAAGGAGAGACTGATATTCGATCTGTCGGCTCCTCATGGCACACATACGCCTAGTCTTAATTCTCTCATACCGGCAGAGGAGGTCAGTATGGTGTACGCCTCCATTGATCAGGCTATCGCACTGATCTTAGCGACAGGTCCCGGGGCCATTTTATCTAAGGCAGACGTATCGGATGCGTTTAAGTTAATCCCGATCAGGCCAGAGCTTTGGCAATGGCATGGGATCAAGTGGAATTCTTATTATTATTTTGCCACAAAATTGACTTTTGGGTCCCGTAGCAGTCCTTGGATTTTTGATCAACTGGCGAAAGCCCTACATTGGATCCTCGAGAATAAGTTTGAGTGCGAACATGTTATACATTACTTAGACGACTTCCTGCTGATTGAGTCTCCTCAGGGCCCGCGAGGCAATCTCCAAAGTCTCCTAGCATGCTTTGCGCAATTAGGGGTTCCCGTTTCCCCCAAAAAGGTTGATGGTCCTGCCACTGTCATTACTTTTTTGGGCATTGTCTTGGATACAGGCAGCATGTCCGCCAGGCTACCAGTAGACAAGTTGGTCAGGGTCCGGGAAGTTATTCACACATTCACCTGTGGGCAGGGTCACTACGAAGGCGCATCTTCAATCATTATTGGGCATGCTTAATTTTGCCATGCGCGTTATCCCTCAGGGTAGGTCTTTTGTAGCAAGGTTACTACCTCTCCTGTCAGAGGCCCCCTGTCAGGACAGTCCGGTGTTCCTAGATAATCAGGCGCTTGCAGATTTAGTGATGTGGGACCATTTTTTAAGTCACTGGAATGGCGTGTCCATGTTTATTCCAGCAGTCTCAGATAACTCTCCCATCTTATTCTCCAGCGGAGCGGTGAACACAGGTTTCGCTGCAATTTTTGGCCCTCATTGGCTAAATGGGACCTGCTCGAGGCCACGGGAGTTCGTCAATCAGCAGAGGCAGGGCCCTTGTATCCCATGGTGGCGGCGGCTTATGTTTGGGGTAGCCTTTGGACAGGCCGTACCGTGGTCTTTACCTCCGGCAGTTCCGCCGTCATCACCATCCTTGAGAGTGGCAAAACTAAGTCACAACCGGCCATGGCCTTCCTTAGGCGTCTGGTGCAGTTATCCCTCCAGCACCATTTCCTGGTCCACGGCTCCCTCATTCATGATGCACAGATGGTAGCAGTGGACGCCCTAGCTAAGCATGATTACTCTCTGTTTTCCCAGGTCTGTCCCGAAGCCGACTCATCAAGGACTCCGTCTCCTCATCCCGCCTCGCTAATTTGCCACTAAACCAGTACCTAGCCGCTGCCCATGGGCTGTTTTCCAGGTCTCTTTCGGCCAATACCACCAAAGCGTACAACACCGGCTGGCGGCTGTATTGTACATTCCTACAGGAACACGCGCCAGGTGCCCTCGGTCATATCGATCGCATACTTGCCTTTATCGGATACTGTCATGTGCACCGGCACCTATCATATGGCACCGTGCGGACTTATTTGGCAGGGGTGCAACATCATTTATCCCTTTCCCATCCAAATTTAACTTGTTTTTCAACCATGCGGTCAAGGCCACGTTGAAGGGTTTACAGAATAGTACCCCCGGTGTAAGCTCCCGTAGACAGCCCATTTCCGGACAGATATTCAGAGACATGTCCGATTTACTAGATTTAATGCCTTTTGGTGCTCTACATAGCTTGGTAATCAAGGCGGCCATCTATTTGGTTTCATGAGGCCAGGGGAGTTCTCCTCGTCATCACCCAGTAGGCCATTCCTAGCTCGTTGGCAGTTGGCCCCTAGCCCAGAGGGCTTCATCCTCTCTCTACCCGTGACCAAGACTTCCCAGTCAGGCCCCCCTACCCACATTAAGTTTTTCCGGACGACGCACAAATGGTGTCCTGTCCTCGTGCTACAGCAGTTGTCTGGGGTTTTGGGCGCTCTCGGCCCTAACACTCCCCTGTTACCCTTCGGGACAGTAGCATTGTCCACCTCCCAGTTCATCTCACATGTACATATCCTGGCAGTACATTTAGGCTTGGACCCACTCACCGTGTCAAGTAATTCCTCTAAGATTGGGGCTGCTTCCGCCGCTTCCAAGAATCGAGTGCCGGCTCACATTATTCGTAAATTGGTCCGGTGGCGATCCTCTTGTTTTAATCGATATGTTCCCAACCCCACAGGGGAGATTTCATGTGCTTTTCAGACATTGGTGTTGTAATATGTTAATAAAGTGTTGGTATTTCATGCTGGTGTTTTGGCCTCTTTCAGGTATACTCTCGACGGTAACGGTTATGGCACAACTCAGACCGTTGGCATATTTTATGGGTTAGGTAGGTCGAGTCCTGTCACATAAAGCCCCGATCACAAGTAGCAAGGCCGAGTTATTGGCCTGCATTTGTGGGAGGGGCGCCCTGGCCTTTATCAGCTGCTCACCCTCGTCATCAGGGCACGGATAGCAGCAGCAGTATTCCCCTCCCAGCCCACCCCTTTTCTCTACTCTCCCACAGGGTATGCCCTCTTTCAGGTATACTCTCAACGGTAACGGTGATGGCACAACTCAGACCGTTGGCATATTTTATAGGTTAGGTAGGTCGAGTCCTGTCACATAAAGCCCCGATCACAAATATAAATTATCAACTGACTATTAATACAAAAGTATATTCAACAAGCCGAAAAAGTGTAACACATAGAGTTGAGCGGACGGACACCTGGATGTTCGGGTTCGGCCAAACTTCGAACCCGAACCCCATTGAAGTCTATGGGGACCCGAACTTTTGAGCACTAAAATGGCTGTAAAAATGTCATGGAAAGGGCTAGAGGGCTGCAAATGGCATCAAAATGTGGTTAAGAGCATGACAAGTGCTCTGCAAACAAATGTGTATAGGGAAATGACTTAAAATAACATAAAATACATAAAAATAAAAAATAATAATCTTCATCTAGGAGGACGAGGTCCATATGGAGTAGGAGGTTGAGGAGGCGGTGGATGTGGCGGTGTAGGTGGAAGTGGAGGAGGAGGTAGCCTACACTGCTTTTTGTTTTTAAATTTATTTTTATTTTTTTAATTAGGGTACACCCCAAAACATTGGGAAATATAACCTGTGATAACCCCCTCCAGTCATGCTAAACACACGTTCAGACAATACACTCCTGAGTACGGCGATACCACATGTGTGACACTTTTTTACAGCCTAGGTGGGCAAAGGGGCCCACATTCCAAAGAGCACCTTTTGGATTTCACCGGCCATTTTTTACAGATTTTGATTTCAAACTACTTCGCACGCATTTGGGCCCCTAAAATGCCAGGGCAGTATAACTACCCCAGAAGTGACCCCATTTTGGAAAGAAAACGCCCCAAGGTATTTCGTGATGGGCATAGGGAGTTCATGGAAGTTTTTATTTTTTGTCACAAGTTAGTAAAATATGAGACTTTGTAAGAAAAAAAAAATCATCATTTTCCGCTAACTTGTGACAAAAAAGAAAAAATTCTAGGAACTCGCCATGCCCCTCACGGAATACCTTGGGGTGTCTTCTTTCCAAAATGGGGTCACTTGTGGGGTAGTTATACTGCCCTGGCATTTTAGGGGCCCAAATGCGTGCAAAGTAGTTTGAAATCAAAATCTGTAAAAAATGGCCGGTGAAATCCGAAAGGTGCTCTTTGGAATGTGGGCCCCTTTTCCCACCTAGGCTGCAAAAAAGCGTCACACATGTGGTATCGCCGTACTCAGGAGAAGTTGGGCAATGTGTTTTGGGGTGTCATTTTACATATACCCATGCTGGGTGAGAGAAATATCTCGGCAAAAGACAACTTTTCCCATTTTTTTATACAAAGTTGGCATTTGACCAAGATCTTTATCTCACCCAGCATGGGTATATGTAAAAAGACACCCCAAAACACATTGCCCAACGTCTCCTGAGTACGGCGATACCACATGTGTGACACTTATTTGCAGCCTAGATGCGCAAAGGGGCCCAAATTCCTTTTAGGAGGGCATTTTTAGACATTTGGATCCCAGACTTCTTCTCACGCTTTAGGGCCCCTAAAATGCCAGGGCAGTATAAATACCCCACATGTGACCCCATTTCGGAAAGAAGACACCCCAAGGTATTCAATGACAGGCATGGGGAGTTCATAGAAAAAAGAATTTGGGGGCACAAGTTAGCGGAAATTGATTTTTTTTTGTTTTTTCTCACAAAGTCTCCCTTTCCGCTAACTTGGGACAAAAATTTCAATCTTTTATGGACTCAATATGCCCCTCACGGAATACCTTGGGGTGTCTTCTTTCCGAAATGGGGTCACATGTGGGGTATTTATACTTCCCTGGCATTTTAGGGGCCCTAAAGCGTGAGAAGAAGTCTGGAATATAAATGTCTAAAAAATTATATGCATTTGGATTCCGTGTGGGGTATGGGTTCATGTGAGATTTTATTTTTTTACACAAGTTAGTGGAATATGAGACTTTTTAAGAAAAAAAAAAATATATATATTTCCGCTAACTTGTGCCAAAAAAATGTCTGAATGGAGCCTTACAGGTGGGTGATCAATGACAGGGGGGTGATCAGGGAGTATGTGTATTGCGGATCCAGGCATCCATGGATCGGATCCGCAAAACACATACGGACATCTGAATGGAGCCTTACAGGGGGGTGATCAATGACAGGGGGTGATCAGGGAGTCTATATGGGGTGATCACCCCCCTGTCATTGATCACCCCTCTGAAAGGCTCTATTCAGACGTCCGTATGTGTTTTGCGGATCCGATCCATGGATGCGTGGATCCGTAAAACACATACGGACGTCTGAATGGAGCCTTACAGGGGGGTGATCAATGACAGGGGGTGATCAGGGAGTCTATATGGGGTGATCACCCCCCTGTCATTGATCACCCCTGTAAGGCTCCATTCAGACGTCCGTATGTGTTTTGCGGATCCGATCCATGGATGCGTGGATCCGTAAAACACATATGGACTTCTGAATGGAGCCTTACAGGGGGGTGATCAATGACAGGGGGGTGATCAATGACAGGGGGTGATCAGGGAGTATATATGGGGTTGATCACCCCCCGGTCATTGATCACCCCCCTGTAAGGCTCCATTTAGACGTCCGTATGTGTTTTGCGGATCCGATCCATGGATCCGTGGATCCGTAAAACACATACAGACATCTGAATGGAGCCTTACAGGGGGGTGATCAATGACAGGGGAGTGATCAATGACAAGGGGGTGATCAGGGAGTCTATATGGGGTGATAAGGGGTTCATAAGGGGTTAATAAGTGACCAGGGGGGGGGTAGTATAGTGTAGTGTGGTGCTTGGTGCTACTTTTTACAGAGCTGCCTGTGTCCTCTGGTGGTCGATCCAAGCAAAAGGGACCACCAGAGGACCAGGTAGCAGGTATATTAGACGCTGTTATCAAAACAGCGTCTAGTATACCTGTTAGGGGTTAAAAAAATCACATCTACAGCCTGCCAGCGAACGATCGCCGCTGACAGGCTGCAGTTCAGCTAGTTTACCTCCGGTTCCTGTGAACGCGCGCTCCTGTGTGCGTGCGTTCACAGAAAATCTCGCGAGATGACGCCGATCGGCGTTAGTGTGACCTGGCAGAGCCGCAGCATTGACGCCGATCGGCGTTAGCGAGACGGGAGGTGGTTAAATTAGAGGGGCAAAGGTTTAATAGTAATATCAGGAAGTATTACTTTACTGAGAGAGTAGTGGATGCATGGAATAGCCTTCCTGCAGAAGTGGTAGCTGCAAATACAGTGAAGGAGTTTAAAGGGACACCGACAGGGCCAATAAGCATATTGAGGTATATATATGGCACTACAGGTCTTATAATGGGTATTACAATCATATAAGTATCCCCCCTGTCCACATTATACATACAGTAAACTTTAAGTTTTATAACCTGCTCCAACGGTCTTAAATCTGCCCAAGGGGCGGCGTTTCACCTCTCTTGCGCCCAGCCAGCCTCCCCAACTGCCGCTTTGAAGCGCCGCCCAGCTCATGAATATTCAGTTTGCTGGGCGGCTTCTGCGGTCCCCGCTCTGAAGCGCTTCGCTTAACAGTGCCCGGCGCATGCGCCGGATCTTGTGAAGTCCGGTACAGTAAGCGCCGCCCAGCTCATCAATATTCACTTCGCTGGGCGACGCTTACTGTCCCCGACTTCACAAGATCCGGCGCATGCGCAGGGCACTGTTCAGCGCAGCGCTTTAGAGCGGGGACCGCAGAAGCCGCCCAGCAAACTGAATATTCATGAGCTGGGCGGCGCTTCAAAGCGGCAGTTGGGGAGGCTGGCTGGGCGCAAGAGAGGTGAAACGCCGCCCCTTGGGCAGATTGAAGACCGTTGGAGCAGGTTATAAAACTTAAAGTTTACTGTATGTATAATGTGGACAGGGGGGATACTTATATGATTGTAATACCCATTATAAGACCTGTAGTGCCATATATATACCTCAATATGCTTATTGGCCCTGTCAGTGTCCCTTTAAGCATGCATGGGATAGGCATAAGGCCATCCTTCATATAAGATAGGGCCAGGGGCTATCCATAGTATTCAGTATATTGGGCAGACTAGATGGGCCAAATGGTTCTTATCTGCCGACACATTCTATGTTTCTATGTTACTATGTATATCAGTGGTACATCACACCCAAAAATTGGTGAATTTCACCGGAAAATGTAACTGACAATTTTTTTTTAAAACTGTCTACTAGGTATAGCAGTTTTACTCCACACCCAAAAATTGGTGAATTTCACCGGAAAATGTAACTGACAAAGTAGTGAAATAAAATAAAATACGTACAAATAAAAAAAAAAAGATTTGATTTATGAGGTGGAGTTCCGTATGGAGTAGGAGTTTGAGGAGGCGGTGGACGTAGCGGTGTAGGTGGAAGCGGTGGTGGAGGAGGACGAGGTAGCCAACACAGGTTTTTGATTTTTATTTTATTTTTTAAAATTAGGGTACACTCCAAAAGAGTGTGAAATATCCAAAATACAAGAATGGGCAATTGCGCTGCAGTATAACAATGGCTGGTTAGTGCCGGTATACATGTCTATTCTGCACAAGGTACGGACAAGTCCTGTGGGATCCATGCCTGGTTCATGTTAATGAACGTGAGCTTGTCCACGTTGGCTGTGGACAGGCGGCTGCGCTTGTCTGTGATGACGCCCCCTGCTGTGCTAAACACACGTTCAGAAAATATATACTGGCCGCAGGGCAGGCCAGCACCTCCAAGGCGTAAAGGGCAAGCTCAGGCCATGTGCCCAATTTGGAGACCCAGAAGTTGAAGGGGCAGACCCGTCATTTAGTACGTGTAGGCGTGCGCACACATACTGCTCCACCATGTTGCTGAAATGCTGCCTCGTGCTAAGACGTTCCATATCAGCCGGTGGTGCTGGTTGTTGTGGCGTGCTGACAAAGCTTTTCCACATTTCGGCCATGCTAACCCTGCCTTCTGAGGTGCTGGCGGTGCCCCAGCTGCATTGGCGACCTCTTCCTCGTCCTCTGCCTTGTGCTTCCACTGTGCCCCCCGCTGTCAGATGGGAATGCCACCAGCAGCGCATCTACCAGCGTGCGCTTGTACTCGCACATCTTACGATCACGCTCCAGTGACGGAATTAAGGATGGTACGTTGTCCTTGTAACCGGGATCCAGTAGCGTGGCCACCTGTCACGGAATGTGTACAGGTAACAAGGCAAAACAACATGCATAAATGTCTCGCTGGATCCAAAAGCTAAGGAACGAAAGGGAGACCCCTGTAGAAGACCTGGCACTTTCCCTGGCTGCTCAGCCTATGCATAGATCCGAATGGTGGAGGTATGCATATCCACGACCTTGACTATAAAGCCCTGAGCACCCTACAATAGTGAGGGGACACGACCACCGGCTCCCTACACCAGACACGGAGGGAGTCAGGGTCACCTGGGATCCAGCAAACAGAAAATAACAGATAACAGTGTAACACTTAACTTTGTGGAGGAGAGGAGAACCAGATGGGCAAGCACACATACTCCAGGAAGAAATATAAGCCGCCCAGAAAAGCATTCTGGGGAAGAATTTAAAGGGAAACAATTAGTCCAACACATAACAGCTGAGAGACGCTAATGAGAGGAGGAGCTGAATACCACAACACAGAACTCAAGGAGGAGGTTCTGAAAGGCCTCTGTCAGAGCTTCTCAGCTGTCTGGTTGTGACAGTACCCCTCCCTCTACGAGTGGACTCCGGACACTCAGAACCCACCTTCTCAGGATGGGACCTATGGAAAGCCTTGATGAGACGAGAGGCTTTAATGTCCGTCACTGAGACCCACATCCTCTCCTCAGGACCATACCCCTCCCAGTGAACAAGGTACTGAAGAGAACCGCGGACAAGACGAGAATCCACAATCCTAGAGACCTGAAATTCAAGATTCCCATCAACCATAATCGGAGGAGGAGGCAAAGGCGAGGGTACAATGGGTTGAACATAAGGTTTCAATAAGGACTTATGAAAAACATTATGGATCTTCCAAGTCTGAGGAAGATCAAGACGGTATGCAACAGGATTGATGACAGACAGGATTTTGTAAGGCCCAATAAACCTAGGACCCAACTTCCAGGAGGGAACCTTCAATTTGATATTCTTGGTAGACAACCACACCAGATCACCAACATTCAGGTCCGGACCAAGCACACGTCTCTTATCAGCCACACGCTTATATCTCTCACTCATGCTCTTTAGATTATCTTGAATCTTTTGCCAAATAGATGACAAAGACGAGGAGAATCTGTCCTCATCAGGTAAACCAGAAGACCCCTCTCCCGAGAAAGTCCCAAACTGTGGATGAAACCCATATGCACCAAAAAATGGTGACTTATCAGAGGACTCCTGACGACGGTTATTTAAAGCAAACTCAGCAAGGGACAAAAAAGAACACCAATCCTCTTGATTCTCCGCCACAAAACAGCGCAGATATGTCTCGCTGGATCCAAAAGCTAAGGAACGAAAGGGAGACCCCTGTAGAAGACCTGGCACTTTCCCTGGCTGCTCAGCCTATGCATAGATCCGAATGGTGGAGGTATGCATATCCACGAACCTTGACTATAAAGCCCTGAGCACCCTACAATAGTGAGGGGACACGACCACCGGCTCCCTACACCAGACACGGAGGGAGTCAGGGTCACCTGGGATCCAGCAAACAGAAAATAACAGATAACAGTGTAACACTTAACTTTGTGGAGGAGAGGAGAACCAGATGGGCAAGCACACATACTCCAGGAAGAAATATAAGCCGCCCAGAAAAGCATTCTGGGGAAGAATTTAAAGGGAAACAATTAGTCCAACACATAACAGCTGAGAGACGCTAATGAGAGGAGGAGCTGAATACCACAACACAGAACTCAAGGAGGAGGTTCTGAAAGGCCTCTGTCAGAGCTTCTCAGCTGTCTGGTTGTGACACCACCCAGTAATCTATTTCTAGATAAAATTGCACACTGACTAATCCTGCAAATGCACCAGATGTTGTATATTGCCAAAAAAGGGTGATTTTTTTTTTACAACTCGGCACCGTGTTCAGCTGTGATCTGCTGCTTGTGCTTCACTGTTCACCGCTGCAGTCTTGGGCTCTGTCCTTGCAGGTACTGTTTGTTCTGGGATCCACTCCACAGTTTCCTTTCAACCCTGGCGAAAGCATGCTTGCAGCTTCTTCCTTGCAGCACTTCCTTAAGAGCCGGCGCGCATCACTTCCTGTGCTTTATGGGTTAGATCATGTGACCTCGCTGACCAATCCTAGCCCTCCTGCATGTACTGTACATCGCAGAAACATGCATAGCTAATCCACTGTGATTGTGAAACAGTTACTGTATGACAGGCAGGTGACAGGCGTTACTCTTAGACTCAGTTCACACTTTACTTATTTGGTCAGTTACAGGACCAAAACTGACCAAATAACTAAAGTGTGAACTCAACCTTACAGGCCAATGTTAGCTTCAAGAATAAAGGGCTTAACTGTGCAGTGACCCAAGATTCTTCTATACAGTGAAAGAGCAGTCTCCTTTTACACCGCCTGCTGATTCCACATAGATTGCTAGATAACCTGTTCTGTTACACGCTGATGCAAGTAGAGGGCTCATGACAGAGTGGCGGGGGTGACATCAGTAAGTTTGTGTTGACGTCACTGTTTATTTTTCCCTTTTACTGATACGTCACAAGAACAACCCAAAAAAAAACATATCTTGTCTTTTGAAAATCCCCTTTCACTCAGTGAACATTTGGTCAGTAATCCATCAGTATTGGTATGGCAAAATAAAACAGGAGTGGATCCAAAACAGAGATGGTTGGAATATTTGTACATCTTCTGTGTTTTGTACCCACTCCTGTTTTTGGCTTCCAAATCATGATCAAGTTCTGATGCAAAATACTGACCGTGTGATAGAGACCTCTTGCGCAATTTGAATGAGTTTTGGCTATTTGCCTCTAAAATCGGTTTTATTCAAATGGGATAAGAATTCTTCCATGCAGGACTTTAGCATAGGGGCATTCGGGTCGGCAGCCCCGGGCCCGGCATCGCTGAGGGGCCCAACGCTGACCCGAACGCCCACATACTGCAGCGGGGCACGGGAGAGCATAGTTCCCTGCCCCGCCACCAATCACCGCCATAGGATTCAGGCCTAGTAGGCCTGAGGCCTTTCTGGTAGTATAATCCCAGCGTAGGCGTGTGTGATTACATCATCACGCGCCTGCGCCAGGACGCAGGACCATGAAGATTGCTCGCCTGCTGCCCTCCTCACCCTCCGGGACACAGGTAAGTATTAGCTTTTAGGTTTTTTTATTTTCTGTGTGTGCTAACTTTGGGGGGCAAAGGAGGACATGGGGCACATAATTTCATGGGGGGCAGATTATTACATGGGGGCAGTGTGGGGGCAAATTACTGTATGGAGCAGTGTAGGGGCAAATTACTTCATGGGGCAGTGTGGGGGAAATTACTGCATGGGGCAGTGTGGGGGAAATTACTACATGGGGGCAGTGTGGGGGAAATTACTATATGAGGCAGCGTGGGGGAAATGACTATATGGTACAGTGTGGGGGAAATTACTATATGGGGACAGTGTGGGCGCAAATTACTATATGGGGCAGTGTGGGGAAATTACTATGGGCAGTGTGGGGGAAATTACTATATGGGGCAGTGGGGGAATTACTATATGGGGCAGTGGGGGAAATTACTATAGGGGCAGTGTGGGGAAATTACTATATGGGGCAGTGTGGGGGAAATTACTATATGGGGCAGTGTGGGGGAAATTACTATATGGGGCAGTGTGGGGGAAATTACTATATGGGCAGTGTGGGGAAATTACTATATGGGGCAGTGGGGGAAATTACTATATGGGGCAGTGTGGGGAAATTACTATATGGGGCAGTGTGGGGGAAATTACTATATGGGGCAGTGTGGGGAAATTACTATATGGGGCAGTGTGGGGGAAATTACTATATGGGGCAGTGGGGGAAATTACTATATGGGGCAGTGTGGGGGAAATTACTATATGGGGCAGTGTGGGGGAAATTACTATATGGGGCAGTGTGGGGGAAATTACTATATGGGGCAGTGTGGGGGAAATTACTATATGGGGCAGTGGGGGAAATTACTATATGGGCAGTGTGGGGGAA
The DNA here is from genome assembly GCF_014858855.1 of Bufo gargarizans. NCBI lineage: Eukaryota > Metazoa > Chordata > Amphibia > Anura > Bufonidae > Bufo > Bufo gargarizans. Next base: position 6,826,831 of record NC_058083.1, read on the forward strand.
ATTATATGGGGCAGTGTGGGGGAAATTACTATATGGGGCAGTGTGGGGGAAATTACTATATGGGGCAGTGTGGGGGAAATTACTATATGGGGCAGTGTGGGGGAAATTACTATATGGGGCAGTGTGGGGGAAATTACTATATGGGGCAGTGTGGGGAAATTACTATATGGGGCATGGGGGGAAATTACTATATGGGCAGTGTGGGGAAATTACTATAGGGCAGTGTGGGGAAATTACTATATGGGGCAGTGTGGGGAAATTACTATATGGGGCAGTGTGGGGGAAATTACTATATGGGGCAGTGTGGGGAAATTACTATATGGGCAGTGTGGGGGAAATTACTATATGGGGCAGTGTGGGGGAAATTACTATATGGGGCAGTGTGGGGGAAATTACTATATGGGGCAGTGTGGGGGAAATTACTAATGGGGCAGTGTGGGGGAAATTACTATATGGGGCAGTGTGGGAAATTACTATATGGGGCAGTGTGTGGGAAATTACTATATGGGGGCAGTGTGGGGAAATTACTATATAGGGGGCAGTGTGGGGGAAATTACTATATGGGGCAGTGTGGGGGAATTACTAATGGGGCAGTGTGGGGGAAATTACTATATGGGGCAGTGTGGGGGAAAGTACTATATGGGGCCAGTGTGGGAGAAATTACTATATGGGGCAGTGTGGGGTGAAATTACTATATGGGGCATGTGGGGGGAAATTACTATATGGGGCAGTGTGGAGGAAATTACTATATGGGGCAGATGTGGAGGAAATTACTATATGGGGCAGTGTGGGGGAAATTACTATATGGGGCAGTGTGGGGGAAATTACTATATGGGGCAGTGTGGGGAATTACTATATGGGCAGTGTGGAGGGAAATTACTATATGGGGCAGTGTGGGAGGAAATTACTATAATGGGGCAGTGTGGGGGAAATTACTATATGGGGCATGTGTGGGGGAAATTACTATATGGGGCAGTTGTGGGTGAAATTACGATATGGGCAGTGGAGGAAATTACTATATGGGGGCAGTGTGTAGGAAATTACTATAAGGGGGCAGTGTGTGGGAAATTACTATATGGGGCAGTGTGGAGGAAATTACTATATGGGGGCGTGTGTGGGAAATTACTATATGGGGCAGTGTGAAGGAAATTACTATATGGGGGCAGTGTGTGGGAAATTACTATATGGGGCAGTGTGTGGGAAATTACTATATGGAGCAGTGTGGGGGAAATTACTATATGGGGGCAGTGTGGGGGCGTTGCTATTAGGGGATATTATTTTTGGGGACAGTATACAGGTATTATTACCTGGAGCACAATGTTGGGTGTTACACTGTATGGACCTTTGGGATAATTTATCAAACTGGTGGAAAGTAGAACTGGCTTAGTCGCCCGTAGCAACAGATTCCACTTTTCATTTTTGACAGCTCCTTTGGAAAATGAAAGGTGGAATCTGATTGGTTGCTATGGGCACCTAAGGCAGTTCTACTTTACACCAGTTTGATAAATGACCCCAATTATGAGAAATCTAACATGTCTGTGTAACAAACTCTGTAGAGACGAGATGCGGCTGACAGAATTAGTCATGGCGGTCTGGGTCAAACGGAGGAGAAGAGAAAAGAGAAGATCTACATGACAGGAGATGTCCCTGGATGTAGAAGGTATGTGGTGCTGTATTCTTCTATATGTAGAGCCGGCTCACTACTGTGACCTGTGTCTCATCGTCTCCTCCAAGTCTTTTTTATTATAATCAGATGTATTTTAAATTTGGCAACTAAAATTTAATTTGTCATCTGCAGTCCTATGTAACAGCCCAGATAACAGTGATAACTTTCTGTGTGCAGATAATGTAGTAGATGTTCCATGCAGTCCTATGTAACACCCCACATAACACAATAGTTCACTGTGTTATGTGGGGTGTTACATAGGACTGCAGGTAACATCTATGACATCTGTACTCAGAGAGGTATGATATGGTGGGGGTCCGACTCCTGGCACCCCCGCCAATCAGCTGTTTGAGGAGACCGCGATGTCCCAGTGAGCGCCGCGGCCTCTTTGCTCCTTACTAAGCACAGCGCTGTCCATTTTATAGCACTGCGCTCGGTATTACAGCTCAGACCCAATCACTCGGATAAAACTGAGCTGCATCTAGGCCACGTGAACGATGAATGTGATGTCATATGGCCTAGGAAGAGACAGTGGTCCTCACGAAGCACCGCAGCCTCTTCAGAAAAAAAACTAAAATGGAGGGGGGGGGGGGCTGAGTTGGGTAGACAGCCCCGGGCCTATCGTGCACTTAATCCATCCCTGGTTGGTGGAGTACTTGAAACCACGCAACAAGGAACACAGGTCTCGCATGGAGGCCCAGTCATTGGTGGTGAAGTGGTGCTGTTCCTCAGAGCGACTCACCCGCGCGTGCTGCAGCTGAAACTCCACTATGGCCTGCTGCTGCTCGCACAGTCTGTCCAGCATGTGCAAGGTGGAGTTCCACCTTGTGGGCACGTCGCATATGAGGCAGTGAGCGGGAAGGCCGAAATTACGGTGCAGCGCTGACAGGCAAGCAGCAGCAGGGTGAGAACGCCGAAAGCGCGCACAGACAGCCCGCACTTTCTGCAGCAGCTCTGACATATCGGGGTAATTTTTAAGGAACCTCTGCACCACCAAATTCAGCACATGCGCCAGACAAGGGATGTGCATCATACCGACTAGTCCCAGAGCTGCTACGAGATTTCACCCATTATCGCACACCACCAGGCCGGGCTTGAGGCTCACTGGCACCAACCACTCATCGGTCTGTTGTTCAAGGCTCGTCCACAGCTCCTGGGCGGTGTGGGGTTTGTCCCCCAAGCAGATTAGTTTTAAAACTGCCTGCTGTCGTTTACCCCTGGCTGTGCTGAAGTTGGTGGTGAAGGTGTTACGCTGACCGGATGAGGAGCTGGTAGAGGATGAGGAAGCAGAGTAGGAGGAGGAAGCAACAGGAGGCAAACTGAAGCGCCCTGCAATCCTCGGTGGTGGAAGGACATGCACCAAACTGCTATCCGTCTCAGGCCCAGCCACCACTGCATTTATCCAGTGTGCTGTTATAGAGATATAACGTCCCGGACCGTGCTTACTGGTCCACGTATCCATAGTGAGGTGCACCTTGCCACAGATGGCGTTGCGCAGTGCACACCTGATTTTGTCCCCCACTTGGTTGTGCAGGGAAGAGATGGCTCGCCTGGAGAAGTAGTGGCGACTGGGCACAACGTACTGTGGGACAGTCACCGCCATAAGGCATTTAAAACTATCCGTCTCCACCAGACGGAATGACAACATTTCAAAGGCCAGTAATTTAGAAATGCTGGCATTCAGGGCTAGTGATCGCGGTTGGGTAGGTGGGGTACTTCCTCTTCCTTTCCAGTGTTTGGGAGATGGAGAGCTGAACACTTCTGTGGGACATTGTGGAGATGCTTTGTGACCCAGGTGGTGGTGTTGCTGGAAGATCCTCTGTTTGCGGGGTGGCAGGTGGCACTGTCACTCCAGAGGTGGATAAAGAGGCCGATACTGCAGCAGAAGAGGAAGCAGGAGGAGCCAGAGACCTTTCTTTGTTTTGGAGGTGTCTACTCCACTGCAGCTCGTGCTTTGCACTTAAATGCCTGGTCATGCAGGTTGTGCTCAGGTTGAGAACGTTTATGCCTCGCTTCAGGCTCTGATTGCATTGCGTGCAAACCACTCATGTCTTGTCGTCAGCACATTGTCTGGGGCTATTCCCAAGGGCATTATCTAAGTGGACCCCCTGGTCTTCACCCTTTAACCCCTATATAAGGATCTGGACTCCACTGCAAGGAAACCATCAGGCTGCTACCTCTCGAAAGTCTGCTGGCCTATGAGGGTCAAAAGACACTGGTGTGGAACATTTAGGAATCAGGCAAAACTGTAGTAAGGGGCAGGCCAAAGTTAGGGCAGGCAGGGTTTGTGAAATCCAGTAAACAGTCCGAGGCCAGGGCAAGCAGCACAGATTTCAGACAGAAATAGGATGCATGCTGGCCCTTTAAGAGACAGAGACAGAGTGCACACATCCTATGGGCAGCAAGAGGCAGTGTGGGCAAGAAGCAGGCAGCATGAAGAACCAGGAAGCTACTTTAGGCAGCCACACCTGTTGGAGAGGAGAAGTCTGGCAGGTCTGAGCCGCTGAAAGAATGGAGTAGGGGAGCAGGTGAGCCGAGCTTTGGTCGTGGCCACCAGAAAGCATAGAATGGTGTTGGGCACAGGCCCATGCTATAACAATGTGCATGTTGTAATAGTGTGCATTATGGAATTTGTATGTTAAGACGTTAGACTCCTAAGAAAATGTGCAGAACTTTAAATGTGGAGACATCTGGTACCTGGTATCAATGGGTATCAACAGACATCACTTAGCTATGTCTTTTTGCTAAGCAGAAGAGTACTGTAACTGCTTTTCTGCAGGTAGAAATTATTTTTCCCATGATCTAACTAGCCCTAAAAACTTTTTAGGATGTTGCCAGTTTTGCAAATCAGTGTGCTCGTCTTTGGTACTGGCTGAAGACTTGCAAATGGCATATGAATTTTGCATGTTACATTTACATTCACAAGCTACGCTGTGATCTCTAGGATTAGATATCAGAAATCGTTATTTCCAGAGGATAAACACGAGGCAAACCTCTTATCTGATGAGAAGTGATTTTTAAGTTTCTGTTGGAAAAACATCTTCCATGGATGACACTGTGCACAAAGAGGAATCTGTATTCTGTAGCCTAAAGCTTAACTATTGACAGTAATGGGAATGAAGACCTCACATATGACTTTAGGATGATTGCAGGGAAATTCTTAAAGGACTGTAAAAATAAGACACATATTTATTGTGCGAGTTTTATAAAAAAAAAAAAAAATAACATTATTGCCCTTCACAGTAAATCTTTATCAAAAGACCCATGCCGTTTGCCTCCTATATAGATTAACCAAACATATAGACTGAGTCAATAGTTTATAGGTCATATTTTAGACTCTTATTTATATCAATTTGGAATCCATCAACCTGCAGTTAGCTCTAGAGATGAGCGAATTTCATATTTTGAAATTCGTTCACGATTTGTTTGGTGGTAAAAGCAGAATTGAGTTATAGATTCTGTTACCATGGACCATAATGCAATTCTATGACGAAATGCATAACGAAATGCCTTTAGAGGCATTCCGTTATTCATTCCGTCATAATAGAAGTCTATGGGCTGCAATACGGATCCATTCCATTTCCGTTGTGCAGGGGAGTCCTTTAAAGGCATTCCGTTATACATTCCATCAGAGAATTGCGTTATGGTCTGTGGCACCAGAATCCATAATGCAATTCACCTTTTACCAGTAAACGAAGCGTGAACAAATTTCAAAACCTGAAATTCTCTCATCTCTAGTTAGCTCCTTATGGCTTATTTTTATTACATTACTTTAATTTAAAGTCAATGTCCATTTATGTACATATATACAGTACAGACCAAAAGTTTGGACACACCTTCTCATCCAAAGAGTTTTCTTTATTTTTATGACTATGAAAATTGTAGATTCACACTGAAGGCATCAAAACTATGAATTAACACATGTGGAATTATATACATAACAAAAAAGTGTGAAACAACTGAAAATATGTCATATTCTAGGTTCTTCAAAGTAGCCACCTTTTGCTTTGATTACTGCTTTGCACACTCTTGGCATTCTCTTGATGAGCTTCAAGAGGTAGTCACCTGAAATGGTTTTCACTTTACAGGTGTGCCCTGTCAGGTTTAATAAGTGGGATTTCTAGCCTTATAAATGGGGTTGGGACCATCAGTTGCGTTGTGGAGAAGTCAGGTGGATACACAGCTGATAGTCCTACTGAATAGACTGTTAGAATTTGTATTATGGCAAGAAAAAAGCAGCTAAGTAAAGAAAAATTAGTGGCCATCATTACTTTAAGAAATGAAGGTCAGTCAGTCCGAAAAATTGGGAAAACTATGAAAGTGTCCCCAAGTGCAGTCACAAAAACCATCAAGCGCTACAAAGAAACTGGCTCACATGCGGACCGCCCCAGGAAGGGAAGACCAAGAGTCACCTCTACTGCGGAGGATAAGTTCATCCGAGTCACCAGCCTCAGAAATCGCAGGTTAACAGCAGCTCAGATTAGAGACCAGGTTAATGCCACACAGAGTTCTAGCAGCAGACACATCTCTAGAACAACTGTTAAGAAGAGACTGTGTGAATCAGGCCTTCATGGTAGAATATCTGCTGGGAAACCACTGCTAAGGACAGGCAACAAGCAGAAGAGACTTGTTTGGGCTAAAGAACACAAGGAATGGACATTAGACCAGTGGAAATCTGTGCTTTGGTCTGATGAGTCAAAATTTGAGATCTTTGGTTCCAACCACCGTGTCTTTGTGCGACGCAGAAAAGGTGATCGGATGGACTCTACATGCCTGGTTCCCACCGTGAAGCATGGAGGAGGAGGTGTGATGGTGTGGGGGTGCTTTGCTGGTGACACTGTTGGGGATTTATTCAAAATTGAAGGCATACTGAACCAGCATGGCTACCACAGCATCTTGCAGCGGCATGCTATTCCATCCGGTTTGCGTTTAGTTGGACCATAATTTATTTTTCAACAGGACAATGACCCCAAACACACCTCCAGGCTGTGTAAGGGCTATTTGACCATGAAGGAGAGTGATGGGGTGCTGCGCTAGATGACCTGGCCTCCACAGTCACTGGACCTGAACCCAATCGAGATGGTTTGGGGTGAGCTGGACCGCAGAGTGAAGGCAAAAGGGCCAACAAGTGCTAAGCATCTCTGGGAACC